>NC_133655.1:173152519-173456538 GCF_009905375.1 Apium graveolens
GATTAAATATTACTATAATTTAACTACTTAGTTAACCACTTAACTACACTTCAAATTATCAATAATAAACACTCATGAGATCACAACTTCATTATTACTTCCTTCTATAACCATTGTTATTACATTTAGCATGTGACAGTTATGACATAATCGAATAACACGAAACTGATAAAAGCCAACTTTCATTGTACTAATACCATTCTACCAAGCATCCACAATTAAGATAGAAGTTGAATAGTCATCAATTATGTTGAGTTCCTATATGTCTACAGAAATTGACAACACAACGATTTAAGCACAAGTTATTCCTTTTGATTACATAGGGCAAATAAAACTGTTAGAGTTACCCACTAATCATGCACAACGTACATGAACCTATGCTACATGGCAAGTTCTAAATCTCAAGATCCACCGTCGCTTCACAAGAGATTAACACCCTATCTTATATGTTCGCGACGCACATAAGATGAATACACGCAACCAATACTAGATATCATGCAATCATCACACACTAAGGTATTAAACAATTAACTAAAGAATTCCATAATAAATCCGTTGTAACCCATGATCACGATTAGCCCATAATAGAACTCATCGCCATCATGGGTTCATATGAAATCATGATAAACTAACACAAGAAAATAATAACTAAACTAATTATATTAAAACAGAGTACGTCACAAGAGTAAATAAGTCAAAGCAAGAAACTAGCATCCAACGTTACAACGAAAAGAATCACAAGAATATATGCTTCCTCTTTGTTGCGGTGTGCTAAATCGGTCTTCTTCCTTATCTCCTTCGCTCCTTGCGTAAAACACAATCTAAAACATAATCTCCTTAATACTCTCCATGAAAAACGTCTCAAATCTACCTATATAATAGTCCCATAAAACTCAGATTACATAGAAGTTGGAAGCCACACAGAAGTAGAAGTCTAAAATAATTCAGCTTTTTTCCCCGACCCTGCGCGGCCGCTCAGCATTGCTGCGCGGGCGCGCAGGACCCTACTGGAAAATTCCAAGCTTGCTCCGTTTCTTCGCCGTAATCTGCCCATTCCTTTCCTCTCGCAATGGTGCACATGCCAAGGCTTATTCTTGATGATTCCTCCCCCGATATGCAACTAATACCCTGAAATGCATAAACACTAGAAAAACGCATTAGAATACACCAAATACTTGACTTCAAGACACCATTTTCAAGGCCATTTAAAGACGTTCTAAGTGGTATAGAAATGCATAAACAGCTAGAAAACGCATTAAATACACAAATCACTTGACTTCAAGACACCATTTTTAAGCCATTTAAGACGGTCTAAGTGGTATAAAAAATGCCACTAATCAATCTTCCCCCCTTACAAGGAGTTTGTCCCTCAGAATCTACTAAAGGACACAGATAATGAGACATTCCAGTATTTCCACTTCCATTTTCTCAGGTTGGTCCCTCAACCTTACAAACTTTTCTAAAACTTTAACTCACAACATCAATCTTACTTAACAGCCTCTTGCTGACATCCTATTATTTTAGTTGCTCATATAACTCAACTAAAGTCTCCATTTTATATATAATGGAGATAAATTACTCTTCCTGAGTATACACATATAAACCCTTATGAACCTGCTAAACGTGTGGCGGTGAAGCCAACTCACTTACACTTATTCTGCCTATTTTACTGTCTCAAAAGGACCAGCATAATGCATATTAATTCTCTTTTTTCTAATTCTCGTAATTCGTGCTCATGAACGTTTCCAATAGTTACTGGTTGTTGAACCTCATTCCCACATGTTTCTTTGTTCACTTAACCTAGTTTGTAATCGCTTCCAATCGCATTCGAGGCTCTTTAATTGCTCCCTTAATCTTCTTGTCCATCTGCGAATGATATACTGAAACCATGACGTATTGGATTTCTAACATTCTCGAAATTACTCCAAGAATTAAGAATTAACGAGGAAATATCGACTGGATATGATTGACGCACAAATTTATCATCATACCTTAATTTTCTTGAATCGTAATCGAGTATATTGGCCGAGCGAAAATCTCTTACTATTTAGAAGAAAATATACTAACCTGGAGGTATCACACGCATATTCTAACCCGTATATATTATCATTTATTTGAGTTCCAGGGAGTTCTCATACGAAACTGACTCCAATGCTCTTCCTTGACGTCTAGTCACATATAAACGTTATTCTTTCTTTATACTATATTATCAGAAAGTCTTCTTTGACATCTATTTATTGTATCATATTCTTGGAGTACTTGAATCCCTTGAGTTACGATGTTTATCCAAATTCCTATCTTTTAGTTCTACCTTACATAATGTTCGTTCATCTAGGAGTGGTATATACTATTCTGGTTCGACATAATTCATCGTATTCTATATATATCTGGAAAATTTCCAATCAAATAATATTGATCATTTACAATCAATTCCTGGATCTGATGACGTACCACCATTTCTTTAAGAAGCAACTAACCCACTTAGTGGATAAACCATCTATTAAAAGAGAATGACTAGGTTTGAGATTACCTATCAACAATGATTTAATTAACGCTTCCCTCCATTTCTTCATGTCTAGTTACTAGATATTTTCTTTTAGCCCTCGATACTTAATCGGACTCGTGGGATGCATTCCCCACTTCAATTTACAATTGTTTCATCAATTTCTTCACTTTACTTATGTCCCACATAATACCCATATCTTATCTATATTATGGCATCTTATAATATTTATTTATCATCCTTTTGATTCCACTTTCTTTCCTATTTAAGTTTTTTATTCTCATAGTTCATTATTTCTTCTTAACATAAGTGAGTCTTCCAATAGTACAGTTCAGTTCTTCATCAAATAAACCACTCTTGTGGCTAACTCTAGAACAAAATCTTTCAATTCATATACGTTACTATCATTATTAATTTCTAGAATACGTCAGATACTTGTATTCGTGAGTTTTCTGGTATTTTGAAGAAATTCTCATTACATCGTCATTCTATATTAGTATACCTTCATGTCTTTTAATAAAATCTTATTGTAGATGATAAAATCTCTTTGATTGTCTAACAAAATCCATATTGGTGTAGTTACTAATCTCTTCTTTTTTCCACCTCCCTTCTTCCTTTCCTCCCTTCCTTCTCTTTGCCTATCTTAAATCTTTAGTTCTTGAAACATTCATCTTACTTGTCTATAGAAATAACTTTTTATTTCTCTTGTCTACTATAAAGGGCATATTCATCCAAGTTATAAAACCTCACACACTTGCAGCAATTTCTGAATTCTACTGATGTTTTACTTTCTTTAAATTCCTCATTGCTTTGATTTCAGATTTGAAAATCACATCAAAATTTAACTTAATCTAATTGGAATCGATTTCCATCTAACTGACCATTAATTGGTAAAATTAACCAATTAACTCAATTAATTGATCAATTACACCAAGTGATGACTGGCTAAATAAAATCAAAGACCAATTATATATAGTCGGATTGGATGTAACAACCTCATTCAAGAAGCAAGATCATAATAATTTGGAGGTATCAACAGGAATATCAATATCACATGGAAGTATGCTTTCTATATTTAAAAAGTAGGGTATTTTCTGAAAATTTGGGCAACATCTCCTTTATATTATTGACTACCAGTCGGATTCAAGCCGACACCAACAATCAATCAAACAACCAACAATCAACCCACAAGTATACAATCAACTGTCACCTTCTAAACTCACCATTTCACCACCATATATAATACTAACCATTACCACCCATATTTTTAGTCCAACTTAAGATTATAGCGAACAATTTCTTATTATACTATACCTTTTCTCATATCTTCTTATTATAACAGAATATCACTACTGACTACAATTACAAATTATTCTAGAATTCTTCTAGTTCATGTTTCAATTCAAGCTCTCTAATTAACAATTCATCTATCCTTGACAATATACATTTGTTCTTATTAGTTAACTTGTTCAACTTCTGATACCAACACATGGTCTCAAGCAACACTATCATAATCTTATGAAAGAATTCAATTGGTTTTAAAGCATCACTTCTTAAAAATTGTTGCAGTTAAACCACCATATCTTCATTTCCACTTATGTCTTTCCATACTGAACCTTCTTCACTGACTCAGTTATGAGCATCAAATTTACCATAACTCACTTACTTGAGTAGGAAAGCCTAACCGTTCCTTGAAACACCCTTGAAGTTTATTCGTAACTAGAATTTCTTCGATCTTGAACCTTCATGACGAGTATCTTCCATATGATTGAGGTATGCTTCGCCTTCACAATGTATTAATCGATTGTCTGATTATTATTATGAATTTCTTCATTCACTTCTGTTGTCCTATAAATCATTTGCCTTATCCGGTATACACAACTTTACTTTCTTATTTCTATGGTTAATTTACCTCATACAGTTCACTAACTACTCCAATTCACTCCAAAATCTCAGACTTGAAATGTATCATGTATACAGATTTCCGCCTTTGATTTAATATCCTCGTATCAACCACGTTATTGGCTTAATGATTTTTCTTTGCACATAAATGTCCACCATTTATTGGCTTGCATTCATCCGTACTGAACATGGAACTCCATCTGCTATACGGGATCATTTCACTTCTTTTAAAACACTCAAAGAATAGACCTTACATAAGAAGGGAATTTATGTATATGATTCTGATTGGAAACCTTTTATAAAGAAAAACAGTGCAAGGAAACAATCAGAAGGATTCCATAAATCAATAAATTATAACTGAAGAAGAAAGAATGAATGATGATTTAGATATGAATGAGACAACCATATTTTTACTCAAGATGGCCAATCTTTTATACTATATGGAATACATCACATGATCAGGTAGCATCCCACCAAACTCTTTGTCATTTCGATAAAGAGTCACACCATAACACCGCTTGTCTCAATCAGAAAACAAGACTTGAGAGGGAAAATGATTTTGAAAGGAATAAAACAATTTTCTTATCACCTCATAGAGCTGATCATGAAAGAAGTTCATAATTTATTAAGATTCATAAGGATCTATAGTATTATAGAAAATAATGATATCATTGGTCGCCATCCACATTTCATCTATTTACAGCTTCAACGCTTGTCCGATCAATATATCCTATTCCGAGTCATATATTAACTTTAGAAAGTTCTCTGAAATGCTTTCTTAAATCTATCATTAAATTAAATTCCCATTTATTAGGTCTTGTATCTTTAGCATCGCGCTTCCATGTTCAATATTTTATATTTCGACCCTATTTACACTCTTACGAGATTGAAAATCATAACTTTAAATTCACTTACACTACTGATCATTCAATATATCGATTCTTTTGCTAATAATATTCTTCTTTTAGAAAAGTCGGGAAATTTTCCCAGTCTTCTTTGATCATACTCGGGCTTCTTTTCAATCAACGAGCTCTTTAAACTCCAATCATCTCAGGAATTAAACAGTGTCTCCGCACACTGAGTCTGTTATTAACATTATCAAACAAAACTTACATTCCTCCATTGAGAACAATCGAAACTTTTTTTTGTAATAGCGGGTCTACTTGACCTTCTGAATTAACAATAGTAATTCTAGAACAAGTATTCTTATGGATAATCTAAATTTATAACAAAACAGAAACTCAAGTAGTAGTTTGACAACCAAGTTTTAAACTTGTTTTGTTTAAAGGACTTTTAGAAAAATTTTGTTAAGAAAATCTCTTTTGAAAATTGTTTAAAATTTTGAAAATTATACACCTGGTCGTCACTACTATATGAGTTGATTGTTGTCCTTCTCAACAACTACATGGTATCAAATTAGGGAAACAATCAGATAAGAGCCCATTCATTTCCATATATCTTCTACCTATTATTGAGTCACTTTTGCCTTCATTAGTCGACAAAAACTCCAGTTATTGTTGCATATTATTTTTGTAACTTCACTTCTAGTCTTCCATACTGGTAACATTCCATCATCATCTCTTACGATTACTAAATATAACAGGTCTATCCAGTAATCATCAAATCTATTTTATAAAACAAGAGCAGCTAATATCACATCACATTACTACTATACGTATTATGTTTGATCATAATACCATCATCCAATTCCAAGAAAATTCTTAATTTCTAATCTTCTAAAACTCCTTTAAAATCCATCTATCTCACTCCACAAGATAATCATGGGTGACATACTTACTAGTAGCTTCATATAAGCTGGTAGCAGCTATCTTTCGGAACACATGAATCCTCTCTCTAGGTTCCTTCTCATATTTATTAATATCTCGTATACTCATCATATACTGTAATTCTCGTATCTATCCTCATAGGTGCTTTTGCTCCATAAGACGGGTCTTCAACTGATGGTATTAAATAAGGTGTAGGGTAAACTGAAAAGATGCACTCATAACTGAATATCTGGTAGAACCAGAGTCAGCATGTGGGTATCCTCGAATAGGTAGTCTCACATCAGGGGATGGAATAAAAGCTTAAAAAGGTGCAACCGTCATAATATGAGGTAATATGGCTAACTCTGGTGGAAGAGCAGGGCTGTGAATCAAATGATAGTTCTCCGACTGAAGGCTCCGAATGATCAGACGATCCCGGGATAAATGAATCTTCCATCGCCGCTATCTGAAAATCGTGTCAATAAATAAGAATCTCGAATCTCATCACAAATCATACCAAAACCTATTATATAGTCGCACTCAATCTTTTAACGTCCTATCTTTCTATTTCTTAATCCTAATCCTAACCTTCTATCCATTCCCGACAATCTAGGCTTGTTTCAATGACTTATAACCTGTAGCTCTGATACCAAACCTGTGACGCCCTCCAAACCCGGGTCAGAAGTTTGGGACTCACAACACACACATACACCA
This sequence comes from Apium graveolens, assembly GCF_009905375.1. Lineage (NCBI taxonomy): Eukaryota > Viridiplantae > Streptophyta > Magnoliopsida > Apiales > Apiaceae > Apium > Apium graveolens. The sequence continues at coordinate 173,159,405 of NC_133655.1, forward strand.
TATATAAACATGTATATAAAATATTATTTACATTGACCCTTTTTTACACAACCACAGATCGCAACAGATATCTATCAATATTTAATCTCATATTATTCTAATCGTCACATAGACGTCATAAGATTTTATCAACCCCTCGTTTTACCCAAATCCGATTTACGGATTGAAAGTTATGACCAAGCCAGTCAAACAATAACCATATAGGCATATAACACATCAGTCAGATAGCACGTAGCACATAACACGCAAGATATTTGATCAAAATAATTTTTCAAAGAAGATTCGGGGTTAAAATGATTTTCCAGGTATTTAACACGAAATTTTGAATATTTTTCGGAATTAAAACGGGTCTGAATCATTTTATAATTAAATAATAGGGTTCAAACACCCGAATCTGACTTTTATAATAATTAAATAATAATTATCAAGCTTTGAAAATAATTTAAAATAATATTTTAAAGCTCAAAACTATTTTCCAGAATTTTTAAATAAAAAATAAAAAAATAAATCTAATTAAATAATCACTTAAAATTAATTAATAACAAATTAAATTATTTAATCAATTAAATAATTAATTATCAACTAAAATTATTTATTTAATTAATTAAGATATATTTTAAAATTAAAAATAATTTTCAGAATTAAAAAATATTGATTTTTGGAATTTAAAAATAATTAAAACAATTTCTGAAATTAATTATAAAAACAAAATACAATTTTTGTAAATAATTAAAACAGAAATATGATTTTTGAACTTTCTGAAAATTCCAGGGACCAAAATAAAAAATTATGCAAACCATGGGGTCAAACAGTAATTTTGTTGTCTTCCCCACCCTCCTACCGGCCGGACTACATGGCCGCCGCCATGGAGCTTTTTCGGCGTCCGGAAACTCCCCAGAAACATGCCATAAACTGCAGAATTTAAGAACAGATCACTGGGAACTTGAATATAGCAACAAATCGATCAAATCATCAGTAAATCAGCCAGGAATTTAGCCGGAAAAACAAGCCACCGCCTGTTATTTCCAGTGGACTAGCAATGAGATTTACAGAAGGGGGGTTGAATGTAAATCTCAAAACTTTTTCAAGTTTTGAGCAGTTTCTAAGGCTAAGTGTTTTAGTGAGCAAATGTGTGTGGATTGCTTGAAGCTAATACAGACAGATATATATTCAAACACAATTGTAAAGAACACAAAGAACTTAAAAACTTTTCTGGTGGATTTGTTGTTCCACCAGAGATGTGTTATTTCAGAAAATCTGTGATTCAAAAAATTAAATCACAGCTGCATCCTAGTACAAACTAGATGATTTTCTCTCTGGATTTTTCTAAAAAGCTCTGGAAAATTCACACTCAAATTACTAGCTGCTACTTGGTTTATATATCACCAAGTTTACAAGTGAAGACAAAACTGTAAAATACAATTAAAAGATTCTTCACATGTTTCTTCTTCATTTCTCTATCCAATGCAATTTAGGTTTAGCTGTGAATCTTTGAATACTTCCTTGTTTGAATACTTCCTTGTGAATCGTTGAAGCTTTATCCGTTGATGCATTAGCAGTTGAAGCTTTATCCGTTGAAGCACTCATCTGTTGATGGATGTTATCCGTTGAAGCTTTAGAGATATCCGTTGAAGCTTTGTTTCTCATTCGTTGAAGGCCTTTAATATCAGTTGATACTACTTCACTTATACAAAATTACAAGGCATGAAATATTTACAATTAGCCCTCCTATTTGCATATCCACTAGTAGTCAACATGACTGATAATTTCCTACAACATCTAAGAATTACAACTTAAATACAGAGAATGAAATGTTCTACAATACTAAACTTATTTCTAAGTAAAGCTACTCCTTCAACGGATTGCCAAAATGGTCTTATCCGTTGAGGCTACAAACACTAGATTTCTAATTAAGTTTTTTGTTTAAACTTATCATCAAACTAATACACATATTCCTAACAATCTCCCCATATTTAAGTCTACTATAACTGTAGGCATAAATTTGGGTTTAACTTGATGATAACAAAACACTTATCAAACATATGAACTAAAATAAAGTAGAAATTCAAAGTGCTGCAAAAATGTGTAGACTGAGATAGAATTGAAGAATTACATTGTTTCCAAGGGTGCTCCTTTAGCCTAAGTAGATTAATTTCTTTTCCTTTGATCCCTTGTTTTCTTCCCTAGCCTCCTGTCATTCTCCTCTATTTGGAGTTGGAGTTGTCTGTAGAATTCAGCTTCATCTTCTTCATTGATGTCCAACTTAGATTGCATATCCTTGAGAGTTTCATTACTGGCAATCTTGAGCTGATCTTTAAGTCTGAAAAATCTTATGACTCCTTTATTGTCTCTGAATTCCATCAACCAATGAGGTGATTTATGAACTGTAATTCCTCTCTCTGGGATGAGTAATGTTCTAGGCAAGGCATTGGGCTCCCACCAAGTTTTCCTTATGCTGACAATCTTGTTGAGAATCTCAGTTTTGGCAGTCCTGGTAAAGCCAGAATCCCTTTTTATAGCTGAGTAGAATCTAACCAAGGTAGAATAGCCTTCATTCAGAATTCTGTAAAGAGGCCAAGTCCTTTCCCCACTTCCTTTTATATTTGAACACTAGTCTTTCTGGAAGCTGTCTGTAGGCATCTATTCCCCTTACTTCCTCCAGCTCATCCAGATAGAGTTCAATGTCTGTAAATTCCTTTATGTCACAAATGTGAACATAATCATCCTTTGAGGCTTGTGGCTTAGGCTTAGGCTTCTGAGTGAATTTGATTGAGGTTAGAGGAGGTGTTGATTTGATTTTTCTTTTCTGTTTCTTTGATGGTGGAGAAGTGGTTAAGAAAGTGGGCAATTTGATGGTGTCCCAATCAATTGGTTCCTTCCTTAGGAGTGATTGTTTCACCATGGATGTTTATGAAGGGGTCAGGCACAATGGGTTCAGGAATAGAAGGTAGTGGTTTGGATTTTGATTGGGTTTCTTCAGTTTCATCTACAATCTTCCTTTTTGCATTGGCCTTCTTTATGTTCCCTTTCTGCCATTCCTTTCTTTCCTTACTTCTTTCTTCCACATCATCACTAAGCATGTCCCCCATACCTACATCTTCACCCTTGTCTTCAATTTCTTTCTTTTCTTCAGCTTGACTTGACTTTAGCTGTTTTTCAAGCTTTGCTTGTGCTCTTTTGTCAGCCTTTAGCTTTTTAGCTTCTTCCTTCAACCTTCTGGCTTCTTCCCTCTTGGCTATTGAGAATTTGGGATGTCCTTGTATCACACAGATACTCTTTCCCTCTCTAAAGATAATAGCCATGTTCATTCTTTCAACCACATCCTTGGTCTCCTTGTGCTTCATGATATTACCACCCAAAACCTTGTCTTCATCAGGCTTTGGAAGAGGAAAATCCACTCCTTTCAACTGAGCAAGGCTTAGAGGGTTCTTTAGTAGAGTCCTTATTGGATCTGTTGTTGGGCTTGAGAACCATAGGTTTCAGATTCTTGGAAGAAGTCTCTCCAACCTTATTCCTCCTTACTGGCTTGAGCTCCATAATGATTGGCTCCACCTTTGTGCTATGCTTCACAGATTGTGATTTTGAAGTTGTAGAACCAAAAATTTGTTGCATCCTTTCATCAATTTCCTCCTTTGCTCTTTGACTTTCATCTCAGCTGCTGCTATCTGGATTAGATCAATTCCATCAAGCTTTCCTTTGATTTGAAGTGTTGGAGAAGTGGTGATGGCAGGAACTAGCACTTTAGATATTTGAACTTTTGTTGATGGCTCTCCTTCCCCTTCCCCTTTATTCTCCCCCTTTTTGTTATCATCAAGGATAGGGGTCAAGCCTTGTGCTTTTGCCAGCTGCAATAGTAGATTTGTCTGAGATTGTTGATTTTGAAGAATGGTGACCACAGAGTCTTCAATGACTTGAACTCTGTTTTCCAACTTGGCCAGCCTCTTGTCAGCATCAGATTCTCTCCTCAATCTCAGCAACAAATCTTGCATTGTACCATAAGGCATGACTGAATCCAACTTCTCAGAATTGTAGGATTTCAGATCAGCAATATCCTTTTTGAGTTCATCCACACTCAAATTCTGTCTGATAGTGCTGCAACTGCAAGAGATGCAGAGAGTCTAGATGAGCTTGAAGAATAGCCTTGGTACCAGCATCTGTAGTCTCCTGAAGGGCCTTTTGAATAGCCATAACTTGCTTGACCAAAGCTACACCAAACTGTCCTGGTGTAGATTTCTTTGTCCATGCCCATTCAGGTAAATCTGGAACAGAACTTGGGCCTGCATCTCCCCCTAAGTTCATGCTCCCATCCAAAGAAATAGAGTCATCATCATTAGAATTTACTTCAAATTCTTCAGATGGCTCACCAGCTTGAGAAGGCATCCTATTAACAGCAGCTTTATCTCTTTGAAGAGATTCTGAAGTGTGCACTATGTTCAAAGTCTGCTCTGCCTCCACATTGCCCTGAGCAGCCAACAGTTGATAGGCTGAAACAGGATGAGTAAAAGTGTCAGCATCCAAGGAAATGTTATCAATTTCAGCTTTGTAATGTTGCTGAAATTGTCTTCCCTTTTCAGCATCATCCACAATCATTGACTCACTAGCAATGGCTGGATCCACCCTTATAGCTTCTGTACCTGCTTTTCTCTCATTTTCTCTATATTCTTGCATCAGGGGCTCCCCCTGGCTCACACACACCCTCACACCCTCACCCTCACCTACTAAGGTGGCACTCCCCTCACTCACTTTTGCCATGCTGGAAGAAATAGCATGCATATTTTGACTCTCAACCTCTCCTTTTGCCTGGGAGCAACCCAGCCTCTCACTCAAATTATCACTCCCTTCCCTCAATCCTAGAAGTGATTGTACAGTAACCATGTCTTCTACACTTGGAATTGATTCAGTTATATGTGTAGAGACCATCAACGGATAGGGAGTATCCGTTGAAGTGGAAACTGATGATATCAACGGATAACTGCTGTTAAGCTTATCCGTCGAAGAACAACCACTTGTCAACGGATGAGAGATATCCGTTGAAGAAGGAAAAGATGTAGATTTGAAAGTGACATAATTGTTGAATCTGTGTGAATTGATTTTAAGTGAGGTGACACAGATTCTTCAACTAAGTCTGAAAGAATTGGCTGATGATCCAACAAATCATCTAAAAGATGATGATCACCAGGATTTGAGTGGGGCTCCTCCCTGAGTTTTAAAGAGGGAGAATCAGGAATTGATGTGAATATCATATCCACATCCAGAGATGGTGATGGAGAATTTGGTGATTGATGTGTGTCTATTATGAGAGAATAGGGGCTGTGACTCCACATTTGCTGGAGCCACATCAAGCTGAATTTGAGAAGGCAAAGATACATGTGGATGTATCTGTGTAGTGTGTGCCCCCTGTGTTGAAACTAGGGTTTTAGCCTTCTTTCTTCTTGAAAAGGCTTTGATAGGTGAATGTGTGGCTTCAGTGTCCCTCCCTCTTTTGTTCTGTGTCCCTGGTTGGGGACTATTTTCAATAGCTGCATCCTTTTGGGAGGATGCAACTAGGGATGTGTTTGACTCCTTTTGAACCACCACAGTCTTTTGAGAAACTGTGGCTTGGCTGGCTAGGGTACCACTCACCTCTCCCACCTTATCCTGGGGGGTTTCTTGATGTTCACCCCTCCCCTCACCACTCACACCCTGTTCACTCCCTTCAGGGTTTATGGTAGTTGTTACAACTGTTGTCTTTTGAGAAACAACAGAGGTGGTTTTCTTTGACTTGTGTTTTGGAATTTTAGTTTTGGTGGCTTTGGTAGGAATCTGTTGGGACAAAGACACAGATTCCATTGCCACACTAGAAGGCAAAGAAACAATGGGGTTGGAAGAAGGTAGGAGTTGCAGAAGTATTTACCTCACTTACCTGAGGTGCATTCATTATTGGTAAATATACCAATGGCACCTGGCTGTTGAGGTTAATTCTCAAAAGGTCTGCAAGGACCCTTTTCTCTTGTGCCCAGCATTTGAGTTTATTGCTCTCATTAGTTATGACCAAACCTTCAGCAACATGGTTAGCCAATAACATAAAGAATCTAGCATAGTAGATGTTATGAGGTCTATTAGCTTTGTTACCTAACCTGGAACCTAATTCTAGCATGACATAGTTGCTAAAATTAAAGTACCTATCAGAAACTAGCATATAGAGCATATTAACTAAGAGATGAAGTTATGGCATCAAAATTGCTAATCTTCCCAGAGAAAACCTTGATAAAGGCATCTCCAAGAAAACTCCATTCTTTCCTAAGGCCCTTTCTTCTAATGCTCCCTAAACTAGCAGAATCAAAAGAATAGCCTATGGAATCTAACATAGCAGATACATCATTATCAGTGTGTGGTGTCATGGCATTATTCTCAGGTAGCTTAAAGCAAGACTGTATATCATCACAGTTAATACAGTAATCCTTACCTTTGAGAGAGAAAGCAATGGTCATATCTGTGGAGTTGAACTCTGCAGTTGTCCAAATCTCCTCAATTACCTCACAATAGATAGTTGGGGCTTCCAGCATTGCATAGCTTAGTTTGCAGTTCTTGATGAAGTCCATCATCTTGTGATAATCTGAGTGGCTTCATTCTTTTCCACCAAGGCTACGAAATTGTTCTTTTCATAAACAAAGCCAGACTGAGACATAATCTTGACTACTGGTGCCATTGTTGTGAGTAGAGGTTGCAGAGAAAAGATTGAGAGTTTTGGGAGAGAAAGAGAGTAAAAATTGCAAGAAAGCGTAAAGTGAAAATAAGAATTCAATGGGCTTTTATACTTTCTCGAATTAAAACGTAAATAAATGATTAAATGATACTTTTAAGTAAATTACAGCCGTTTGAGAATAAAGAAAACTGTAAAAATTCTGAAAACTAGCCTTTAATACAAATACATACAACTGTGTATATATGTATCAACGGTTAAGTAAACGAATCAACGGCTGTGACTCACTTAAAGTAACTGATGTGACACTTCAACGGATGAGGTAAATAGTTATCCGTTGAAGATTAACACTAGTTTTTATCCGTTGAAGGATAAAATTACCAGAAATGTATTTGTCTTTCAACGGATAATGAACATCCGTTGATAGAACAATTTTGGCTTTCAACGGATAGGGAATATCCATTGATAGAATAAACTTTACTTAAAGCCAACTTTGTTCTTGCCACAAATTCATTTCAGGCTTCAAAGCAGATTATAATGAGGACATGAATTTATGAATAATTAAGCATACCTAGCTCACTTACTAATCTTGTGAATGTTGATTCATCAAGTGGCTTGGTAAATATGTCTGCAATCTGCTTTTCACTTGGAACAAAATGAAGTTCCACTGTACCTTTCATCACATGTTCCCTTATGAAGTGGTATTTGATGTCAATGTGCTTGGTTCTTGAGTGCTGCACTGGATTTTCAGTAATGGCAATGGCACTTGTGTTGTCACAGAATATAGGAATTTTGTCAACAGTTAGTCCATATTCAAATAGTTGATTCCTCATCCACAGTATATCTGTGCACAGCAACTACTAGCAGCAATGTACTCAGCTTCAGCTGTTGATGTTGAAACAGAATTTTGCTTCTTGCTGAACCATGACACAAGCTTATTCCCTAGAAATTGACAGGTGTCAGTTGTGCTTTTCCTGTCTATTTTGCAACCTGCATAATCTGCATCTGAGTAGCCAATTAGATCAAAACCAGACTCTCTAGGGTACCAAATTCCTAGATTTGGAGTCCCTTTGAGATATCTGAAAATCCTTTTAATAGCCACTAAGTGAGACTCTTTAGGGTCAGCTTGAAATCTAGCACAGAGACATGTAGAAAACATTATATCAGGTCTACTAGCAGTTAAATATAAAAGTGAGCCAACCATGCCTCTATAACTTGAAATGTCTACAGACTTTTCAGCCTTGTTTAATTCAAGCTTGGTGGCAGTGGCCATGGGAGTTTTTGCAGATGAACAATCCATTAAGTCAAACTTCTTTAAAAGATCATAAATATATTTAGTTTGACTAATGAAAATTCCACCACTAACTTGTTTAACTTATAAACCAAGAAAATAAGTTAGCTCTCCCATCATGCTCATTTCATATTTACTTTGCATTAACTTAGCAAACTTTTTACAAAGCTTATCATCTGTAGAACCAAATATAATATCATCTACATAAATTTGAACAAGTATTGTAGAGCCATTAACATTTCTAAAGAAAAGAGTTTTGTCAACAGTACCTCTTGTGAAGTGATTATCTCGAGAAGAAATTTTGACAAAGTCTCATACCAGGCTCTAGGTGCTTGCTTTAGTCCATAGAGTGCTTTCAACAGATAATACACATAGTCTGGAAAATTTGGATCTTCAAATCCTGGAGGTTGGCTTACATAAACTTCTTCCTCCAATTCCCCATTCAGAAATGCACTCCTTGACATCCATTGGATAGACCTTGAAATTGGCATGGCTGTCATAGGCTAGAAAGATTCTGATGGCTTCAAGTCTTGCAACTGGAGCAAATGTCTCATCAAAATCTATTCCCTCTTGTTGAGAATAGCCTTTAGCAACCAATCTGGCTTTATTCCTTATGACAATGCCATTTGTCATCCATCTTGTTTCTGAATACCCATTTTGTGTCATAGAACTCTTGTTCTTTGGCTTGGGTACCAGCTTCCATACTTTGTTCCTGTCAAATTGGTTTAGCTCCTCTTACATTGCTAAAATCCAATCTGGATCCAATAGAGCTTCTTCCACTCTCTTAGGTTCCTCCTGTGATAGAAAGCTACTATACAGACATTCATCTTGAGTAGCTCTTCTAGTTTGCACTTTAGATATAGCATCACCAATGATCAGTTCAAAAGGGTGATTCTTGGTCCATTTCCTTTGAGGGGGTAGATGAGCTCTAGATGAGGTTGCCTCAGTATTGTCATGATGTGAGATAGAGTGTTGATTGGTTGAAACTCCCTATGAGTTGCTGATCCTTTGAAAGGAATTGGGAGTTTCTATCAACTGAATGACGTGAAAATGATTATCCGTTGACAGACTGTGATCAACGGATGCTTCATTATGAACTTCAACGGATGATGCACTTTGTCTTTCAACGGATGCTGCATTGCTTCTATCAACGGAAGTAAATTATGACTTTCAACGGATGCAGCATTATGTGCTTATCCAAAGGCAGATTTTGAATTCTTTTCGAGGGTGCCTTCTCCATCATTCTCATCTTCACTATCATCACATATATCTCAATGTTGTCAAATTTGAGATCAATCTTTTTATCATCAAACACAACATGCACAGATTCCATGACAATGTTGGTTCTTAGATTGTAGACCCCTATATGATTTTCCAGCAGAATACACCAACAAATATTCCTTCATCAGCCTTTGCATCAAACTTCCCTTTGTGATCAGGTTGATTCCTTAGAATGTAGCATTTGCAACCAAAGACATGCAGAAAGTTTAAAGTTGGTTTTCTTCTCTTGAACAATTGATAGGGAGTCATGCCTTTTGCCTGATTAATTAGAGAAATATTCTGAGTGTAACATGCACAGTTAACAGCCTCAGCCCAAAAGTATGTTGGGAGTTTTGACTCTTCAAGCATTGTTCTTGCAGCTTCAATTAGTGATCTGTTTCCTTTCCACCACACCACCATTTTGTTGTGGAGTCCTTGGAGCTGAGAACTCATGCATGATCCCATTTTCTTCACAGAACAACTTCATGGTTGATTCTTGAACTCAGTTCCATTGTCACTCCTGATATTCCTTACTTTGAAATCTGGATGATTGTTGACTGATTGATATGATTTCACTAGCTTCATCCTTTGATCCAAGGAAATAAGCCCATGAAAACTTTGAGAAATCATCTACAATCACTAGGCAATATCTTTTCCTTGAAATTGACAATACATTGACTGGTCCAAAAAGATCCATGTGTAGCAGTTGTAATGGTTCATCAATTGCATTCAAGCTTCTTACTGAATGATGCTTTCTTTTGCTTTCCTTTCTGACAAGCATCACACAGCCCATCCCTTGTGAATTCCACTAGAGGCATTCCTCTAACTAAGCCCTTTTTTGTAACACCCCAGATCCGGGGTCGGGGATCCGGGTCGTCACGGTCTTTCTTTCCACAATATCACTTCACTTAATTAATAATAATAACCTTATGCTGTGACCCCACACTAACACACACCACAACCCGTTATAGTCTCAGAGATGAAATTTAAATAAGTACAAGTCTTTGAATCCACAATTTAAAAGTTATTACAACCCAAAATGATTACTTGATAAATTTACAGTTAATTGCCATTATCTGCCACAAGTTATAATTATACATAATTTGATTCTCAAAATAGAATGCCTGATCTACCAATGGATCTACCTCTGCAGCTATAGCAGCCACAACATCATCGGGAAGACGCGGGACGCTTCCTACGCGCTTGCGCTGGGTCTGCTGGAGTCTGGCCATCTTTCCTAACTGTTGTTGTGTGATGAAGAAATAAAGCAAGAGTGAGCCTTACAGCTCGCAAGATAATATATAGTGATAACAATAATACAAGTATCTAAATGGATACTTACTAGAATTCTTTATCATGAGTAAGGTAATTACTTACTGGATATAAGTTTTAAAAGAAGATGAAGTTACCAATTACTTCACTATACTTATACCATTTTTTTGAAATCTACTTGAACTACTACTGTTCGAAGTATAATAAGATTCACGAGGTCATCCCATAGATGAGACCACAAATAAAACTTGAAAATATTTGATCTTTGAAATATTTTGAAAAGAAATGAAGTTACGAGATACTTCATTCAATGGATACACCAATAAAAATGTTTGACCCTGTCAATGATTCGGCAACCACCCATTAGTAGCCTTTCGATCGAAATGCTACGGGTAGTGTTGCAGAATTATCCAAATGGATGATGAACTCATTACGGGAGTTTGCCGCACCAGGAAGACCACTTACGATGATCAGTCGTAGTAGTACAACCCCACCATTTTCTACATGTAGAGGAGAACCTGTCGGATTTACTTGTCAACCGAACACTGAACTCCTAAGGAATGGACCGCCTTAGCGGAACTTCCAGGCCATTTGGGCCAATATAATAAGGCTGGGCCGGCGCCACTCGACCACTTACGCCACTCCTAGTTCAGATGAAATCCATGACTCTGAAACGTAAAGCTCGTTCCCCCTTTCCCCAAGTAGAACTTGTTGATACGGCTCCACCAAGAAGTCGTATCTAGTTGGAAAGGAAAACTCACCGATATTTCCCAGGCGATGCCTGTTAATGGATTAACTTGTTCCAAGAATTTTACTTCCCGAGTGTTGGGTAAGTAATCAATTAATTTAACAAAACAGCAACCTTGTTGCGAATATAAAACACACCACAGAGCCGGATCCCTCAGGTTTTGAGCGAGTATTTAAATCCCCTTAAAAGGAAGATCTTAAATATAAAAATGAGTTTTGGGATCCGCTCTATCTTTTAAAAATCATTTTGAAGACTCAAAAACACTTTATAGAGTGTTTGGAGTAAAGCTGATTTAATGAAGTAAATCAGTCCCCAGAATATTTAGAAAATGACTGAATATTATTATTTAAATAATATTCCCATAAAGAATAATCTTTATAAAAATAATTGAAGTAAAAGTATTAAAACTTATACTTGAAACGAGTATTAAATAACCAAAGATATACTTATATGAAAGTACTATCTTTATTTGAATAATCGAAAATAAGTTTGATTATTTACACCTTATTCTTTAATAAAATAAAGAACAAATCTCAGCAAATAATCGGAGTCATAGATCCTCAAATGAATATTCAAAAATATTCATTAAACAATATAAACTGAGTCATAAGCCCTCGAATGAATATTCAAATAATATTCAGATAATAAAATAAAAGGAGTCATAAGTCCTCGAATGAATATTCAAAATAATATTCATTTAATATAAAGGAGTCATACGCCTTCGAATAATATTCGAAATAATATTCAATAATAAAATAAAGTTAAAGTTATCGAATAAACCTTATTCGATTAATAGTTTTGAAAACTATGACCATATATATATATATAAGTATAAATATATATATATATATATTTATATCCATATATACAAAATCTACTCGGGATCCTCGACTCCCGGTTTTAGAAAATATTTTCACCTTTGGGTCCCTGTACTAAGGGTATATGCAAATTACCGCTATCCTCTAGCATAGGTATTATCAACTGAATCAACAGATATATATATGGAAAGAATACGAAACAGGCATGCATATATATATACCATAGCAGCATGCTTCAATATATAACAACATTTGCTAATTAACCAACATGCATCTATCGCAAGATAATGCAAATACATATATTCATCACCACAACAGTTATAACGGGTAGAAAACTTGCCTGAGCGACTTGGGGTGATAAAAGGCTCAGGACGAGTCTGGTAACCTATAAACAACAAGTAAGTTGGAATTAAACCAAAGTCACTTGTAAATCTATACTTTAACTAACTTAGACTCTAACGCTTGTTTTGCGCTTACTGATTTGCTTAAGTCACCCGGGTACCCTCGGCTCCACCATTTTTAATAATTTAACCTTTACGAGTTTTAAGGCGATTCCTTCGCGAGTGTCTTACCAACTGCCTAACACACTTACCATAAATGTTTCATACATTAATTAACCCTTTTCGGTCTTTAACCTATGTTTCAAAGTAAGGCGAGGGGAAAAGTTTCGTTCGCGAAACGCCGTTACTTGAAACGGTCGTTTCTCCTAAACCGTGCATCGGAATCGAACGAATACATATCAAAACGAAGCTCGTAACATGAGCTATCTAAACATGGCAGTGGTCATAATCTAGCAGGGGGTTCTCGGGTCCTAATGTTATGCACAAAAACAGTCTAAAGAAAATCGGACGTTACGACGGCTATGTTTACGCGATTTCCCAATTTAAAACCATTCAAAACCAACCCAATTCAACCTCAAATCCAACATACAACCAACATCCATCCTTATCACATCATAACAACCCCAACCAATTCAATTTTAACATTCATACTTATGCCTAAGCTTAACTTTAATCATACTTAAGTTCTTTTAATCAAAACAACTACATTTACCATTCCATTTCACTACCATTTCAAATCCCAAACTCTAAATCACAACATCAAGCTACAAAATCACCCTACTAATCAAAATCATCTTATAATACATAGGAATCTAGGGTTTGGAGATGATATACCTTCCTTGAAGTGGTGGGAGGAGCTAGGAAGCCTTAAGAAGCTTTGAGAAGTCTTAGGAATGCTTGGATCTTCAAGGAAAACAAGAAAAACTTCAAGTTAAAAACTTGAAAACACTATTCATAGTCTTCTTATTTGATTAAATGAAGAAGATGGAGAAGGAATTGATGGCTTAAACTCATGATATAGCCCTAACTAAGTATGAAGATGATTAGGGAATTAACTCACCAATTTAGGAAGCTTGGATCTTTGATTTTTGAATTTCCTTGCCTTTTGAATAGTAAAAAGCCGAGAGCTCTTCAAGAACAAGCCTTGGTTCTTTTTGATTTTTGATGAAGAATGAATTTACTTGGCTTGGTTGCTTTGTTTTTGTGTTTGATTTAGTCAATTACCTTGTTGCCCTTGAATTTGTGTGGTTCTCATTCAACCACACCTCCTTCCCTCCCATATCATGCTTGTGTCATCCTCATGATGTCATCCTCCCCTCCTTGTCCTCTTTCTATTGGTTGGATGACATCATCCCCACTAATCCCTTTGATTAACTTCCTAATCATTTGCCTAATGACCGCTGATCTGTTATACGGTTCGCTTAACTTTTGTTCTCGTTTATCGTTTGAAGGATCATACCCGGGATCTTATTACTTAGGTTCCCTTAACCTTTCTCAATACATTATATTTCTTTTTATGATCCTCTATCATAATCCTTTAATTTAAATCCTTTTTTTATCCTGTTACCTTATACTCAATTCTCTCCGTATCTAGTGGATTTCCGGGAAAAATCCAAGTGATCGGGAATTGGATTCTGACGATCTTTACATACACTTATATACCACATAGAGTACTAATAATATCCCAGAATATCCATAACAGAACCCCTACATAGTGTGGCATGAAAAGTTTTCTCATTCAGCTAAAACACTATTCACAAGGGTTACAAAAAGTTGAAAATTTTGGGGTTATTACACATCAGTTCAATTAGATCATAAGCTTCATCATAGCTCTTAGCCCATAAGGCTCCACCTGATGCTGTATCGAGCATGGGTCTGGACTGTGCTCCCAAACCATTATAAAAACAATTGATGATCATCCAATCAGGCATTCCATAATGAGGACACTTCCTAAGCGTCTCCTTGTAGCGCCCCCAAGCTTCATATAACGATTCTCCTGATTGCTACGCAAATTGAGTAAGAGCATTCCTAATTGCAGCTGCCTTTGCCATAGGGAAGAATTTAGTGATAAACTTTTGAGAAAGATCTTCCCAAGTAGTAATCGAACCAGCTGGTAGAGAGTGTAACCAGCTCTTAGCCTTATCCCTCAGAGAGAATGGGAATAGTCTTAGCTTCATAACATCTTTAAGAATGGGAATAGTCTTAGCTTCACAGCAACTTCCCAACCCCAATAACCACATCTCATCTCACAATGGCTACAGACAACTGATTCTCAAACTATAAATATGTGGATGATCTTCTTGTTAAGAAGATTTCTGGATTAGCCAACATCTCATTATGACTACTTACTTCAGATATGAGCAACCGGGACTATCAAGCCATTCTGCTAACATATAATGAAGAAGTTGAAAAATAGAAGGAGAAAATTATGAATGATGTAAATTAAGATGGGAATGTAGATGCATGGTTGTCTAAAGATTTTTTTTTGAGATGGATCAGGTCTTGGCTAGGTTTAGGGATGAAATGTCACTATTCTTGGAAGTAATGCCAAGGCCTTAACTCCACAGGATGTCTATGATGCAGTCACTGAAGTTTACAAAGCTCAACTCAAAGATTTTCACTTATTTGGTAGAGCTCTAGAACTAAAGCTGACTGGTCATGAAGATAAGATAAGGAAGCTGGTAAAAGAGAAGATGGATGAGATCATACCTTCTCAAGTTAAGATCACCTCAAAGTTTAAACATTTTGCTGACCAAATGTCAAGGCTAGATCTGACTTCTATGGAAAAAGATGTCAAAAATCTCAGAAAATCTTTCATTGCTCTCTATGAAGTGGTTCAACAACAAATCACAATTTCAAATGACACAAAGCTCAAGTTGAACCAGCGTCACCAAAGCAGATATGAGCCTTCTGCACTTCTGATAGAGGGTATCAAACAAGCTGTGCAAGACACATTTGGCCCCTCTATTCCTTCAAGCTCTCAACAACCTGCCTCTACATCAACTAATCTCTAAATTCAAGTACTTCAAGGTCAATTCTCCACTCTGCAAACATCCAATGACCAACTCACAACTCAAGTGCATGCTTTCACTACATTGGTAAAGAGTTAATAGGCAGACATTCAAGCATTGGTGGACTCCCACAAGCACTTACAAATGCAAAATTATGTTGCTTTGGGAGCCATCTTGGGAAAGCTCAATATCCCACTGCCTGCACTTCCTGAGTCTGTGAGGCCAGAATTGCCAACTCCCCTGCTCATGCCCATTTCCAAGACTTAGGGGAGATAGAAGCTAGGATTCAACAATCTAGGGATGTTGTCAAGTCAAAGGAGCCTAGCCAATCAACCACAAGCTCTTCTAAAGCTCAATCCTCAAAAGATGTTGGACAAGACATATTCTAAAAAGCTATAGAAGGACCTTGTCAAGATGATAAATTTAATGAACTTCTGTCAGTATTAAGGGAGTCTCTCCACAACAACTATGTCACATACAATAAAGCCTTGGACAACAATATCAACTTTGTGAGAGTGGTGATTGTCAAGGTTGATAACTTTCTGGAAAAGAGAATCATAGCTAATGTGAATGACTGTGGTCTAGACAGATGTCTCCAGGTGTCTCTCACCAATATTCAGAAATTAAGAGCATCTGAGCTGGATGTGATGATTGATAAAGTGCATAGAGTGATTCTAGAGGACACCCAACTGCTAAAGGAACTCAAAAATGCTCAGATAGCTGCTTTTCTGAAGCCTATATCTTTCCAAGCAGGGGGATTGCCTACATCTGTCCATAAACCAGAAAATGTAGATACTTCACAGTTCCTAAGAATTGTGTAGGGAATAATTTGTGACTGATTATGACCTTTGAAACAGATCTAAAGACCAAAATTCACAAGAAGCCTGAAGATGAGGAAATGATCAGAATCTTGGGGAGATACCTTCAAAATGTAGACACTATGTTGCCTACCACAGAGTATAATTTTAAGGATGACAAGGATGATGATGAGCAGAAGCCAAGTGATCAACCTCATTCTGGCTCAAATCCAAGTCAATCCTCAAAAGCAACTGTTGACAAGGGCAAAAAGCAAAATAAGTAGAAGGGAGAAGACAAGAAGAGAGGTGAATAAAGAAGAATTAAGAAAAAGGAGGATGGTTCACAACCACAACAACAAAAAACCTTAAAAATCCAAATTAACCAAGCTCAACCCTCTATGCCAACAAACTCAAATACCAAACTACCTCAAACTTCAAAGCTTAAATACTTATACAAGCAAACAACTTTCTGAAAATACCAATCACCTCAAGCCAAACATTTCTTAAGAAAATCACAAACCCACCTTCTGTCAAGCCATCACTTAAAGTTCACTACAAGTCTGTTGGGAGGAAACCTAAGAAAGAGCAAGTTACTGAGAGGGCCATTTGGAATTGTTACAAGCAAATTGATTTTCTACCTCTAAACTGGTGCATCTCAAATGAAGACTACTTTTAACAACTAGATGAAGAAATAGTCAGAGTTTGGGTTGTAACATTAAGGGAAGTAAGAATCTACTATGAAGATGGGTCTTTCACATTTCATGGAAGCAACTTAGCGGACACTTTTTCACCCATAGAAATCAAGAGAGTGATAAGCTTACTGAAGGATAAGGATACTGCAACCAGGGCATGGAGATCTGTTTTAGCTGAATGGTTGATAGTAATGGAGGAAAGAAGAGCAAGAAACAAGGCTGAATATGAGGAGATGAAGAGGAAGTATGATGAGGAAATAGAAATTTTCATTCAAAGATCAAAAGAACTCAAAGCAAAAGGGATGAGTAGAATTTCCAAGGATGGAAGATTTCTAAATGTCAAAGCTGGCATATTCTCAAAATTTAGGATTGATTTGTTGAGTGGCTATCCAAAACCTGACAGACTCAAACTTGTGGAAGCTCTAAGAGGGACACCAATAACAGAGGAACTAGAAATTCTTATATACTTAATGGACCTCATTAGAGAAGAAATAGGAGATACAGTATTTGTCTGATGTGTGTATCTGTTAAACTCAAGAAATCATTTAATGTATGAATGTAATACTTGTGTCAACTTTTATGAAAAATCTATTTGTCCATTATAACTTGGGGTTAGTCTTGTTAATAGGCATGAATTTAGCAATCTTCTCACAAATTGAGGGAGATTGTTGTGCAAGACATGCATGTACTATAACAAGACTAAGTCAATTTGACAACCCTAAGTAAGTTGTATTATAATTTAAATTTGCATTTTGTATTATAACATTTAAGTCTGTAAAAATGAAAATAGATTAGGCTGGACTATTTTTCTGTAAATAGTTTCAAGCCTAAGAATAAGCTCTGGAAGAAGATCATGAAGATCATGCCTCAGAGAAAGTGTAAAGAAGCTTGGAGTTGAATAAATCTGTTTTATGAAAAACGTTCGAAGTCAAGAAATCTACAAGTCACGGACTATGTGTTATAGAGAAGTCATTCAAGAACTTCAAAATGACTTATCAAGAAGTCAAGAAAAGCTACTAGAGAACTCAGAGATATCGACAAGCCAAATTGAAGACATGAAGATTAGAGATATCAACAAGTCATTTCTTCACTAAAGAACTCTGAGATATCGACAAGTCAAAATATCATTAGAGATCTCTGAGATATCGATAAGTCATAATGTCACCAGAGATCTCTGAAATATCAATAAATCTATTGGTCACTAGAGAACTCAGAGATTTCGATAAGCCAAAGTGAAGACATTAAGATGAGAGATCTCAACAAGCCAAATTCTCATATAGAGAACTCAGAGACTTCGATAAGTCAAAACAACTATAGATTGATTAGAGATCTCGATAAGTCATTATACTTATCGAGATTTCTAGTTCTCTACATGACTAACTGGAGATCTCGATATAAAAGTTCAAGTACAGAATACAGATCAGTTTAATATTCAAGATTAACAGTCAACAAACAAATCAATCACTGATTTAAAAAGTCTACAAAAGTATCTTGAAGAGTACAAGATCAAAGGCCAAGATTAACTGGCAAAGTAAAGTCACAGGCGTGCAAGATTAACAAAGATACACTAATCCAGAAATAGAAAGATTTGGTTATTCAAGCGTAGGGTTTAGTACATGTTGTTGCATGCTGTGTAAAAACCAGTGTTTACTATTCTATAAAGTAAACATTGGATGCTTTATTTAGAAGTAACAAATAGATATGAAATTTCTTGTAACTCTCAAGAGAGAAGCTGAGTTTTTAACATACTAAGAACCCAAAAATTTGTAGCAAATACTAGCTTGATTTTAATATAAAATTAAGTGAGTTTTAAAAGATAATTGTGTTCATATGCATGTTTTAATTATTCTGTTAAAACACATTATCTCTACAACATAGACTACTTTGTTCACCATTATTAAAAGTTCAAAAATACATTAAAATATTGGAAACACATTCACCCCCTGTGTTGTATTCATTACCCAACAACAGGGAACCACATAAGCAAGTTATTCTTGAACTTGAAGAGGATGAATTTTATACCTTAAATGAACTGGATGAGTTAGATCAGTCCATGGCTTACTTAGCAAGGAAATTCTCTAATATTAGAGTAAAGAAGCCAAAGTTCTTCAAAAATAAGGGACGAACATCCAACAAGGATGGCAGCTGGAAGGCGAAGGCATAGTATAAACCTGGCAGCAAAAATGGCTACAAACCAAGATTCGTTGATAAGTCAAAGATCAGGTGCTTCAACTGTGATAAATTGGGCCATTTTTTTACAAAATACAAGAAGCCTAAAAAGGTGAAAAAGGACAAGGCTTACCTTGAATTGGAAGCAGAGTATGAGGCTATTCTAAGAAAATAACAGGGTAAAGCTTATATTGTAAAAGGAAAGAGTTGGGATGATTTATATAATGATGATGAGGAGGAAGTAGGAAACTATACACTCATGGCCTTGGAGCAAGGAGAGTCATCCTCATCAAAAACACAAGTACCAACTCTTACCATTATTGATTTAAATGAAAGTCAATATAAGGACACCGTTGAAAAGATGAGCATATAAATTTTCCATATCCCTACTAGCATGATATCAGCTACTGAGGAGGTCAGTAGGTTATCAAAAGCTAATGAGAAGCTTGAGAGTGAGAAACAAAAGTTTGATCTACTGCTTGTGGGCTTGAGACAGTCAAGCAAGAGAATGAATATCTAAAGAACAAGTTGAAGTGTGCTACTGAAATAGAAGCTGTATTAAGAGAAAAGATAGAGAAGAATTAGGTGAAACTGAAGTCATTCAGAAATACATCTCAACTAGTTGGTCAATACCATAAGAAGAACAAGCCATGTGCAAACATAACTATTGGCCTGAATTATAATGCGTTGGACAACAATAAGAAAGTTGAAGGTGACAAGGGAAAAACAACTATAAGTGAAAATGTCCCAGCTATGTTGAGAATGGTTGGTTCACCTCTGCTCAAAGCATGTGAAGTAAATTTCAGTGAAGAGAAGTTGATCATAAACAAGAACTGGATGATGAGGACAACAAAAAAGAAATGCACAGAAACAATTCCACCTTCTAAAACTGAGAAGAAACCCATGGTGGATCAAACTCCCAAGAAGCCAATCAAGGAGGTTAAGACTAAGAATGCAAGAAAGAAGAAAAAAAATAGAATTAGGAAGATTGGGATAAACATAAGCAATAACTTTGCATATGTTGCAGATGATCCTAGGAAATAGTGTCAGAAATGTATCTCTACAAATCACCTAACTCACCTTTGTAAAAAGGTTGTTAGTGAGACAATATTGGGAGCATGTAAGTACAATGAAGCAAAGGTTGATGATCCTACTCATTCTGTGACAAGTTTGATTGCATACCCTGCAACATGAAAGTAATGACAAGTTGCCACAAGCTGAGATTAGATCTTATGAAGTCAATATTGAGTCCTCATCTAAAAAGGAAAATGCACATCAATCAATGAATTCTATTCTTTCTGAATCATCAAATTCTACTTCTACCTAATTTGTTTTAACAAGAAGAAAGTACCCAACACTGCTTGGGTAGCTAAACACACTTAAACCTCATTGTGTGCAGGGCAAAATGAAGAAAGTCATATGGATCATACACAGTGGATGCTCAAGACATATGACAGGTGATAAGGCCCTGCTATAACAGTTTGAGAAGATGGCTGGCCCATTAGTGACTTTTGGAGACAACAACAAAGGTTTCACAATGGGATATGGCAAGTTAATTTCTGAAAATGTTGTCATTGAAAATGTAGCACTGGTTGCTGGTTTGTAGTAAATCTTCTAAGTGTCATTCTATTCATAGATAGATAATTCAATGTTGCATTTGACAAATGAGAATGCTTAATCATCAACAAAAAGACTAGTGAAGTTGCTCTGAAAGGAGTAAGAAAGGGAAGCCAGTTTGTTGCAGATTTACACTCAGCAAATAAGGAAGGAATTTGTTGCTTCTACACCAAGGCATCTGAAGAACAAAGCAAGCTGTGACATAAAAAGCTCTTTCACTTGAATTACAAGGAAATCAATACTCTAGTCAAAAAGGAGTTAGTGAGAGACATGCTGAATCTGGAGTTTGCTCAAAATGAGGTCTGTGAGGCTTGTCAAAAAGGAAAAATAAAGAAATATAGTTACAAGAGTAAAATTGTGAATTCTATAAGTGCACCTTTGTAACTTATTCACATGGACTTATTTGGACCAGCAAATATCTTATCAATTTCAAGAAAGAAGTATGCACTTGTGATGATGGATGACTACTCAAGATACACTTGGGTAGAATTTATGCACTCTAAGGATGAAACTCCACACATTATAATTGAACACATCAAGAAGATTAAAAAGCAGGCTGAAGATCAGGAATGTGTGAAAAGATTGAGGAGTGCAATGACACAGAATTCAGGAATGCAACTTTAACAGAATTCTAGAAAAGACAGGGACATTGTTCAAGAGTTCTCAGCTGTTAGAACACCTCAGCAAAATAGGGTAGTTGAGAGGAAGAATAGAACACTAGTAGAGCCTGCTAGAACAATGTTGCAGGATGCCAAACTGCCAACAAGTTTTTGGGAGAAACCTGTCAACACTGCATGCTACAGTCAAAACAGATATCTCATTAACAAGAATCTTGGAAAATCTCCCTACTCAATCTTATCTGAAAAAAGCCTACTGTAAAGAAAATGCAGAAAATTCAAGTCAACAAACTCACACCAGGAAATGGGATAGGAGTTACACAAGAGAAACAATTATTGGTGATCCAACTATTGGAGTGAGGACTAGAAGTGCAACTGTAAATGAATGTCTTCATGCATGTTTTCGTTCACAAATTGAGCCTAAAAAAACTGAGGAAGCTTTAATTGATCCTGATTGGATATCTTCTATACAAGAGGAGCTAAATCAGTTTGAAAGAAATAAAGTTTGGGAGTTGATTCCTGCACCAAAGACCAGAAGTGTAATTGAAACAAAGTGGGTGTTCAGGAATAAAATGGATGAAAATGGAATTGTAACAAGATACAAAGCAAGGTTGGTTGCAAAAGGATACTCATAGGAAGAAGGAATTGATTATGATGAAACTTTTTCTCCAGTTACAAGATTTGAAGTAATAAGGATCTTTCTTGTATTTGTTGCACACTCAATGTAAAGAGTGCATTCCTTAATGGTGAGTTGGAAGAAGAAGTTTATGTGCAACAACCATCTGGCTTTGAAGATACAGAGTTTCCAGACTTTGTATATGAATTACTCAAGGCTTTATATGGACTAAAACAAGTACCTAGAGCATGGTATGACATATTGTCAGAATTTTTGATCAAACATTACTATTGACAAGACTCTTTTCTACAAGTAGCATGGTGAAGAAATGATCTTAGTTCAAATTTATATGGATGATATCATTTTTGGTTATACTGATGAAAAGCTATGTCAAAGATTCTCAAAACTCATGCAGAGTGAATATGAAATGAGTGATGGAATCTTCATAAGCTAAACTAAGTATGTCAAGGATTTATTAAAGAAGTTTGGTATGGTTAATTGTTCACCTGCATCTACACCTATGTCTACACCTACTAAGTTGGATGAAGATAAGAAAGGAAAAAATGTAGACATTTCAGGTTATAGAGGAATGATTGGATTTTTGCTGTATTTAACTGCTAGTAGACCAGAAATTATGTTTGCAACATGTCTGTGTGCAAGATTTCAATCCAATCCAAAGGAATCATATTTGATGGTTATGAAGAGAATTTTTAGATACCTAAAGGGGACTCCAAACTTGGAATTATGGTATCCTAAGGGAATATGATTTAAAGCTATTGGGTACACAGATGCAGATTTTTCTGGATGCAGGGTTGATAGGAAGAGCACTAGTGGAAGCTGTCAATTTCTTTGACAGAGACTTGTATCCTGGTTTAGAAAGTAACAACAATTTGTGTCAACTTCCACAGCTGAAGCTGAATACATAGCTGTTGGAAGTTGTTGTGCTCAAGTGCTTTGGATTAGAAATTAGCTAATGGATTATGGCCTAGTGTTAAACAAAATTCCAATTATGTGTGACAATACTAGTGCTATTTCTATTGTGGCTAATCCAGTTAATCATTCTAGAACAAAGTACATTGATGTAAGGTACCATTTTATTAGAGAACATGTTGCAAATGGTAACATTGAGCTAATTTTTGTTCGAACAGAAAAACAATTAGCTGACATTTTTACTAAACCTTTGGATGAAGCTACTTTCACTAGACTTGTAGGTGAAATTGGTATGCTAAATTCTTCATCCTAAAGGCAAGAACTCAGCTAATGTTTTGTAAAAGATTAATTTTTGATAAATCAAAATTTATTTGATTAATTGGAAATTAACTGAAATATGAATTATAAATAGTTCATATTTCTTTGCATATTTCTTTTTCATTTTTTTGTCAACTTAAATTTTTTTGAATTCCAAGTAAACTGTCTCTTTGTTAATATATATCTTCAATATATGAAGTTAATAAAAGACAGACCTGAAAAGCAGCAAAAGTACATAGAAAGTGAGGTCTTGATAAGTATAATGGCTTATCAATAAGTCATTTTGAGACTTCTCGAAGTAGTTCTCGATAAGTCAGTTTTGGACTTCTTGAGTGGACATCTCGATAAGTTATTTTGACTTCTCGATAGATTTCTCGATAAGACTTTGTTAGACTTCTCGTGGACATCTCGATAAGTTATTATGAGTTCTCGAATGACTTCTCGAATAAGGTCATTACCAGACTTCTCGAATGGATATCGCGATAAGTCACTCAATGACTTCTCGATAAGTATTGTAGAGATCTCGAGTGAATTATTTTGAGTTCTCTACAAGTACAATTTAAACTTATCTTTAACTCAGACTGAAATAATTTTATTTAATAAATTATTTTTAGTAAGTTACTTTTGAAATAAATTCGTTCTATTTTATATTGATTTAATCAATTATAATTTGGAATATTTCAGTCCATCCTGGACAAACTGAGTATTTATTTGACATCTCGATAAGTCAGTTTCTAGTTCTCGATAAGAGTCAAGAAAATGACATATCGATATGTATCTATTCTCTCAATATGACTTCCCGATAAGCAAATTCCAAACGTTTATTTTGAGTTCTCGATAAGTCATTTACCTTTTACTATAAATACCCAGACATCTCGACATACACCTCTTTACGCCTTCAAGATCTCTAAGTGACCTAATTTTTCCAAATCCAAAATATTTTCTCTCATTTCAAACTCTTTCTCTCAAAATTTTCTTTCCCACTCTAATTCAAACTATTCCAATGGCATCAAACACAATTACACCTTTCATTCCAAAGGAGGGCACCAATTATCTTGCTTTTACTGATGCAAATCAAGCTCCTGACAATTTCAAGAGGTTTGTGAAGTTTCTTTCTGAAACTTACTTTGTAGGTGTTCTAACAGCAAATCCAGTATTATACTTAGATGTTCTAGGGGATTTTTGGAACACGACTGTGGTAAAGACTGTAGTGCATGAAACCAGGTTGTATCTATTGTGGTTAATTGCTCCATTAGAGGTCAACAAGTGGAATCTGAAGATGATGTCAATGTAGCTTTGGGCATCCCAACTGACAACTTGGTGGAGGTTTCAACACAGGATGAGCTAGCTGAGTTTATGGACTTCATCAACTATAGTGAAAGAATCAACCTGGCTAGCCTGAACAAGAAGTATCTAATGAGGGAATGGTCTTTCTTGTTTGATTCTATTGTGAGGGCCTTCACTTTCATAAAGACAGGGTATGACAACATCTCAAGTGTTGTCCAGAAGTTGGTGTTCTCAATGGCCCACAACAGACACCTCAATGAAGGTCATCTCATCATAGAAGAGCTAAGCACCAGTCTTATAATTTCTTTGACAGCAAGAGGTAAAGAAATTTTTCTTCCTAGATTTATAATATCTGCTTTAAATCATAAAGTGCATGACATTCATATGCTTAATGGTATAGATAGAACTAAAATATGCAATTCTAAACAAGTGTCCAAAGTTCTATTTGGTTCACTCATTATAAAGAACAGGGTACCTGTAAGTCTTGGAATCGCTCCATTTATGTTGGAGAGATTCAGGACTTACCCTTACCCTATGCCTGACATGAGGTCTAATATTGAATCTAGTGCATCAATGGCTCATGTCACTGTGGAAGTACAAACACAGGACAATCAACATGGGCCTTACCAAGATGAGACCCTTCCTTCTGTACCACTAGAGGCTAGGAAACCAACCACTTCATCCTCTCAAAAGGCTAAAGTGAGTAAAAAGAAGAGGAGGCAGGCACCATTGAAAGTAATTAGTGAGAGTGGTGAGGAAAATACATAACTTGAGTCTCACCTGGTCAGAAAACCAAAAAAAGGCAAAAAAAACTGAGTTGACCACTCAAGCCACCTCTGTACCCTCCCAACAGGATGAAGTTGTAAAACAGGGAATTAAACAGACTCTAGAGGCATCCTCTCAACAAGGTGTCTCTATTGAACAAAGCATTCACCCAAATTCATCATGTAAAGAGTCTGCACCAACATTCGAATAAATTCATGTGTATGAAAGAAGAAATAAGGATGGCACACACAAAGAGAGAACATATTTTGAAGCTCCCTCTTCTACTCAGGGGAGCTACCAACACTCAATTCTGAAATTCAAAATATAATTTCTCAAATTTCGTGTTCATTCAATCAAACACTTGAATCTGATTATCAAATGTTACCAACATAATGTGATATGGTTCAAGAAACTATGCTCACCACCCAGGACAAAAATTTAGTTGGTGAGAGGCTACATGTTGGGGGTAGACCTTGATGACACCAACACAAACACAGGGGTTTTATCAGTTTTTACTGAAGACCCTGTGGTAGTTCCAAATGCACCTTCTATTAGTGTTTGTTCCCTAGAGACAACACTATGATGTTTTAGTTTAAGACATATGGTTAATTAATATTCATGTTCTAATGATTATTCCTTTTATAAGTTATTAAGTCTTAATTTACCGCGATATAATTGATGGATTAATAAATATCCTTGGAATATGATATGAATTTTATATCTCTATGTACGTGACTTAGAAATGAAATTATAAGAATAGTATCAATATTCCTAAAGGTCCTTAGTCGAGTATTATTATTAAGGGACAATAATAATGCATTAAGATTGGTGTGTTTGTTGCCTGATGATCAAATCTCATTGATCATAGGTATAGTGATACCAAAGTCAAAAATACAGGCAGATGTAAATGTGCATGGTGTTGGACAGACCCAATGTGAGATTCTACATATCTGTTATGTCATAAGTAATTCTTACAGTGATAATGATATAATGGTCTTTAAACCTAAAGTCATTATATTTATATACGAGAATTAATATACATTGATTCCATTAAAAGTTATCCTTGACCGTGTAATAATAAAAATGGACATTGAGTATGTTATGAATCGTATGAGAAATATGAATGATCTAGACGGGATTTAACCCTCCTATTTTAGGAGTGATATTATTGGCCTCTTGTGTGAGTGTTAAGTGGCATTTATGACACTTATTTATGATCTAATAAGCTTTGAGTTGGTGTATTTGTACTCAAGTTATTTGTGTTTTAACGTGTTTTCAAGTGTTTTTGCATTTCAGACATTACTTTGAGAATCAGGTGAATGTTTTGATGCTAATATGGTGTTTAGAATGTGTTGGAATAAAAGCTTGAAAGATTGGCTCGAAGCTGCAAGGAATAAAGAAGGAAAAAATAAAGTTTTTTGGCAGAAGGTCGGCGCGCCCGC
The DNA here is from genome assembly GCF_009905375.1 of Apium graveolens. Classification (NCBI taxonomy): domain Eukaryota; kingdom Viridiplantae; phylum Streptophyta; class Magnoliopsida; order Apiales; family Apiaceae; genus Apium; species Apium graveolens. The sequence continues at coordinate 173,186,078 of NC_133655.1, forward strand.
GCTGATGTTGCGCGCGCCCACGCCAGGGAACAGAAAGTCAGCGCGCCCGCGCTGGGTCGGGAGTTAAAAATCTTGATTCTTGTGCAATTCGAATTCTGGACTCCTGGGGTGCATGGACTCCTATATAAACATAACTTAGGTTGTTTTTCAGTGAGATATTAAGATATAATTCAGAAATTCAGAGTTTTGAAGACATCAAGGAGGGAGAAGACGACAAGAGAGCTTTTGGCACAATTCAACAAAGGTGAAGACGATCTAGTTTATTCTTGTGAATCTTTGTTTTGAGTTGTAATTTGGATGCTTATTTCTTGTTTGTTTGAACCTATATTCTTGTGTGTACTTTGGTTTTAATTATTTGTATAAAGACTACGTTTGCCATATCATGTTTTCATTAGAACCCACATTGGCGATGAGTTCCATTATGGGCTAATCGTTATCGTGGAGTTCTAGCGGATTTATATATGGATTTCTTTAGTTAATTTATTTGATGTCTTAGTGTGTGGTGATTGTGTGATATCCTAGTTATGTTTGTGCTTATTTGTCTTGTGAGCGTCGTGAACATATAAGATAGTGTGTTAATTCTTAATGAAGCGAAAGTGAATTTACGGATTTAGAACTTGCCATGCTAGCATAGGTTCATGTATTATTATGCATGATTCGTAGGTAATTTTATCTATCTTACTTGCCCTATGTAATCAAGATAGATAACTTGTACGTAAACTGTTATGTTGTCAAATTCTATAGACATATAGGTTCTCAATATAATTGGTGCCTATTCAGCTTCTATCTCTTTTATGGATGTCTGGTAGAATGGTACTCGTGCAACGAAAGTTGGCGTTCATCAGTTTCATGTTATCTGATTCGTGTCATCACCATTGCATGTTAAGGTTGAGAATAATAAAGCTATTGAATAAAGTACTTAATGAAGTTAGAATCCCATGTCTGTCATATATATTAACTCAGTCTATTTTATTCTATTAGTTATAATAGTTAGCGTAATTCGTTTGTTATTATCTTAGCATTGAATAATAACTATACTTTATTGCGTTGGTGCATAATTTAGATAGTTAACCAATACAGTCTCTGTGGGATCGAATCTGATTTATATCTTATACTACTTGCGAACTCGTATACTTGCATGTAATATTAGCGCGTGTTTAGCGACTAACAAGTTTTTGGCGCCGCTGCCGGGGACTGCAGTGTTAATTACTAGTTTATGTGCTTTCCATCAGTGGTCGTTAAAGTTCATTGACTCGGACATTGTTACTTATTTATTTCCTTATTTTATTTCAGGTGATTTAGCGAGGGTGTATGCATACGCGTTGGCGTACTCGCAAGAGAACACTAGATAAAACCGAGGAAGAACTTGTGGTAATTCGTAGGGAAGTTTTTGAGGAAGAAAAGAAGGTAGAAGGAGAAGAGAAAGTTGAAGAACCAATTGTAGTAGCTATGGGTGATCAAGTAGAGAATCTGAAGGCTTTGATGGACTATTCTAAGCCTAAGATTAATGACATTCAGTCTAGCATCATTCGACCAGCCATCGCGGCTAACACTTTTGAGATCAAGTCAAGCACGATCCAGATGATACATAACTCAGTTTAGTTTGGGGGTTCTCCTATCGAAGACCCCAACATGCACATCAGGGATTTATCGAGATCTGCGACACTTAAAGTTTAATGGTGTAACTGAAGATGCTATTAAGCTGCGACTCTTCCCGTTCTCTTTGAGGGCAAAGCTAAGTGCTGGTTACCGGGTCTATCACAACTTGGGAATATCTTGCTCAAAATTTTCTCACTAAATTTTTTCCCATGACGAAGGATGCAGCAATCAGGAATGCTCTAACCCAGTTCGCGTAGCAAACTGGAGAATCTCTGTGTGAGGCTTAGGATCGATATAAGGAGATGCTAAGGAAGTGCCCACACCATGGCATGCTTGATTGGATGATTATCAACTGTTTCTACAATGGATTGGGTCCTACTTCTAGGCCCATGCTTGATGCAACATCAGGAGGAGACTTGTGGGCTAAGAGCTACGATGAAGCTTATGAACTTATTGAACTGATGGCTGCTAATGAGTACCAGAATCCTACCCAGAGGTTGACTCAGGGAAAAGTTGCAGGAATTCTGGAGTTGGATGCAGCAACTGCTATCGCTGCCCAACTTAAGGTGTTGACAATGAAGGTGGACACTTTGGCTAATTATGGAGTTAATCAAATCACTAGTGTCTGTGAGCTTTGTGCTGGTGCCCATGAGACTGAACAGTGCGCAATTTCAAATGAATCAACTCAGTTCGTGAGCAACTTCCAGCGATCACAGCAACCTGTGCCAGCCACCTATCATTCAAACAACCGCAATCATCCTAATTTCAGTTGGAGCAATGCTCAGAATGCAGTTGAACAGCCTTATCATCGTTATTCAGCTAAGCAGTACAACCCCCCTGGTTTTCAGCAACCGCAGTATGCACCAAAACAACAACTCCAGCTGCAGCAAGCTAATGAAAAATCTGAATTAGAGAAGTTGAAGCTTATGTGCAAGAGCCAAGCTGTTTCTATCAAGACCTTGGAAAATCAAATTGGGCAAATTGCCAATGCCTTGCTAAATCATCAACCTGGTACACTACCTAGTGACACTGAAGTGCCAGGGAAGAAGGAAGCTCAAGAGCAGGTAAAGGCAATCACTTTGAGGTCTGGAAGGGTTGCTAATACCGATCAAACTCAAGAGTTGACTAAAAAAGCTGGAGCTGAGAAAGAAGTAGAGCAACAGGATGAAGAAGTGGAACCAAGGAAGACTACTGTTGAGAACACTCTGCCTGAGGGTAATACAAGGGAGAAACAGATCTATTCTCCACCGCCTTTTCCTAAGAGGCTGCAGAAGAAAAAGCTGGACAAGCAATTCGAGAAGTTTCTTGAGGTGTTCAAGAAACTTCATATCAACATACCTTTCGCTGAGGCTCTCAAGCAGATGCTTAGTTATGCAAAGTTTATGAAAGGTATTCTCTCTCAGAAAGTGAACCTAGATGATTTAGAGACTGTCGCTCTCACGGAGGAATGCAATGTTGTGTTGCAGCAGAAGTTGCCTTCGAAGCTTAAGGATCCAGGAAGCTTTAATATTCCATTTACTATTGGGAAAGTGTCTTTTGACATATGCTTATGTGACTTGGGAGTTAGCATCAATCTGATGCCTTTGTCAATCTTCAAACAATTAGACTTACCTGATCCCAAACCAACTTACATGACCTTACAATTGGCCAACCGTTCTATTACATATCCGCGGGGTATTGTGGAGGATGTCTTGGTCAAGGTGGATAAACTCATCTTCCCTGCTGATTTCGTCATTCTTGATTTCGAGGAAGATAAGAAGATTCCCATAATCTTGGGAATGCCTTTCTTGGCAACTGGTCGGACCTTGATTGATGTACAGAAGGGTGAGCTTACAATGCGTGTGTTGGATCAGGATGTGACATTCAATGTGTTCAATGATCTGAAATTTCTTATTGATAATGAGGAGTGCTTAAAAGTCGACTTGGTCGATTCGGTGGTCACATCGGAACTTGATCAAATGCTAAGGTCTGATGCCTTAGAAAAAGCCTTGTTGGGAAATTTAGACAGTGAAGATGACGAAGGTGATAGGTAACTGCAGTATTTGAATGCTTCTCCCTAGAAAAGGAAGATCGATATGCCTTTTGAATCTCTTGGAATAGAAGAATTGAGCAAAGCTCCTAAACTCCTCAAGCCTTCTATTGAGGAAGCTCCCACTCTTGAGCTTAAGCCTTTACATGTATATTTGAGGTATGTTTTTTTAGGTGATGCATCTATTCTGCCTATCATTATTGCATCTGACCTTTCAGGTAGCGATGAGGAAAAGCTTTTGAAAATTCTGAGAGAATTCAAATCGGCAATTGCATGGACTATAGCAGATATCAAGGGGATCATCCCTTCTTACTGCATGCATAAAATTCTGCTAGAAGAAGGTAGCAAACCTACAGTCGAGCAGCAAAGAAGACCTAATCCAATAATGAAGGAAGTAGTGAAGAAGGAAATTCTAAAGTGGCTAGATGCAGGGATCATCTACCCTATCTCTAACAGTTTATGGGTAAGCCCAGTTCAATGTGTACCAAAGAAAGGTGGTATTACTGTGGTAGCAAATGAGAAGAATGAGCTTATTCCTACAAGAACAGTCACGGGGTGGAGAGTCTATATGGACTACAAGAAGCTAAACAAGGCCACTAGGAAGGATCACTTTCCCTTACCCTTCATTGATCAGATGCTTGACAGGTTGGCTGGTCATGAGTACTATTGTCTTCTGGATGGGTATTCGGGTTATAATCAGATTTGTATCGCTCCAGAAGATCAAGAGAAAACCACCTTCACTTGTCCATTCGGTACGTTCGCCTTTAGATGCGTTTCTTTTGGTCTGTGTGGTGCACCAGCCACATTTCAATGATGTATGATGGCAATCTTTTTTGACATGATTGGCCAAAATGTGGAAGTGTTCATGGACGACTTCTCAGTCTTTGGCGATTCTTTTGATGAATGCCTGTAAAATCTCGGATATGTTCTCAAGAGGTACATTGAAACCAATTTAGTTCTCAACTGGGAAAAATGTTACTTCATTGTGCATCAGGGTATAATTCTCTGGCACAAGGTTTCTGGTAAGGGTCTTGAGGTGGGTAAGGCCAAGGTAGGGGTCATTGAGAATATTCCCCCACCTATTTCTGTCAAGGGAATTCACAGTTTTCTTGGTCATGCGGGTTTCTACAGGCGTTTCATCAAAGACTTCTCGAAAATTTCAAAGTCATTGTGCAGTTTACTAGAGAAAGATGTTCCTTTTAAATTTGATGACGAGTGCCTTGCAGCATTTGAGACATTGAAGAAGAGTGTAATCTCGACACCAGTCATAACTGCACCTGATTGGAATGAACCTTTTGAGATAATGTGTGATGCAAGTGATTATGCAGTTGGAGCAGTTCTTGGGCAAAGGAAGAACAACATATTTCATGTGGTCTATAACGACTCGTGTATTTTTCTTTTTACTTTAATATTTAAAAGTGTAATAAAGATTTGAATAATTAAATAAGGTGTGTATTGGTTTTGGCAGCAATTACTGATTATTATTTAATTATTTATGATCTGTTGATATGTGGGATTGAATTGTGTGATTTATTAGTGAGTTATATGATTTTATTCCGCTTGTAAAAGTGATTTTATTGTACTTTTAATTCCATAAATACTTGGATTATTTCTAAAATTGGTTTTATAATTTTATAATTTTAATAATTATTTTTAGGACTTTATAAAATTGAGAAATCAATATTTCATTAATTATTCATTTTAAAATAATTTTCTGAGTGTGTTTAATGGTAATATCCATATTTAATTATGGAAATTTTCAAAAATCATGAAACTTATATTTTATTAAGTTCGTATTATTCTGAGAATTTTAAAATTATTTTGGAAATTTTCAGGATTGGTTTCATACGTACGTCGTTTCGTTATTTGTTAAAAAGCAGGTACAAAGGGCACCTTAAAAAGTGTTTTAAAAATTTCAAAACTTATGTCTTTGTAAACTTCGGGATATTTATGACATTTTGATATTATTTTTGTAATTTTCGGGAATTATTTTTCATGCATCTCAGTCCATTAATTTCAAATTTTAAGACAAATCGAACTACAAAACTTACGTATTTATCTTAAGTGTTACGTGTCAATTAATTATGGATACGTGTCAATTACCACAGCTACATGTTAGATTAGAAAGCATGTTAGAATGTTACATTTACTAATTAGATAAAGCATAAAAAAATTCTACATCTCTCTCACTCCTTGTTTCTCTCTCACTTCACCATTCTTTTTTTCCAATCACCACACCCGCACTTCCCTTCTTCTTTTTTTCGATTTTCTGGAAAACACCCACCTCTTTCTCTTCCGCTACAAAGCTCCGCCTCTGTCTTCCCTTCCCTCCCCCACTCCGTTGTTCTAGTTTTTTTTCCGGTTAACCTCCCTTCTGCCCATTTCCGAGCCGCCTTCTTTCTTCCAATTTCCTTCTCATTTATCTTTTCACCCCATCAGGTAGATAGATACATGAAAACATGTAAGCAATTAGTGGGAATTTATGTATGTATGTTGTGTGGTCTCTGGGAAACCAAATTCAGCCCGTTTTCTTATTTTTACGAAAGTATTTTGGGGTGTTTGGGGCGAAATGGCAGCGGTTGACACTGAGTTAGCTCGGGCGAGTTCTGGATGGTTTCGAGTTGACTCGGTGATCGTTTATAGTCATTGTTGGTTAGGTTGCGGGGCTGTGAAGGGAGTACATGAGTATTAGTGGTCGGTTGTTATGTAGATTTTAAGTTAGTAATGAATTGGGGATTTTGTTTGTTATTGTATAAATAAGTGTTGTTGAATAAGTAGTATTTGGATGGCTGAAATTGATGTTGTATGGTATTGATGTCGATTTTATATCGACTGGTTGTTTATAATTAAGTGAAATGCTGCCGATTTTTCCGGAAAATTATTTTGAAAATTAAGGGCGTATTTTTATAAAATTTATTTATATTTTTAAACTTGGTTATTATCTATGTAAATGTATCTATATATTTTACATTCTGATGTAAAAAGCTAATTTTGATTCATTATGTAGCTAAGTGGTACTTGATTAAATATGTCTTATTATATTATTGCTAATGTTATTGTACTCTCGATACATGAATAAGTATAAATAATATTATGAGATATGAGTCGGGGTATTTAAATTATATCAGATAGGGTTGATGATATCAAGCCTGTCAACAGGACTAACTAGGTGGTGTTATTCTGTAGATCTGAGTCCAACATCTCGAGGGAAGAAGTCAATTTAGAATAATAAATTAGAGTCTCCGAATAACTGCAAGGCAAGTAGCCCTGACCATTCTTTTATGGTTCAGTACATATGAATAGCTAAATGCTTTATTTTCATAATGGAACAGAAACGATTTAAGTTACGAATCCTCTGTAGTTATAAATCACTGTTTTCAAATTGTTTTGGGGAAAAATAACTTCGAAAGGTACCTATCTCGAATGAAATGAATTACGAAATGGATTTTATATGTGTGCTGGTAAAATAAATGTTTTTGAAATGAGATAGGTACAAATGTTTTGAAAACTGGATAAAACGGTCAGATATGGGATACATTGAGGCCAGAGTAGGCCTATTGGTGGCATAATAGGCTAATTCGGTTGCGCACAATATAAAATCGATTAGTCCAGCAGGTCAGAGACCTAGCTAGTCTCTTAGTTCCGGAACAGGTAAATGGGATGGCAGTTAGAGCCGTCTGGTGTTGATAGCCTGATCAGCTGTCTTCACATATCCCCTACGTATCTGATTTGGAATTGTGATTCCCGTAAGGGCATAAATAGTTGATACAGCGGTTTTATAAATGTGATTAGCATGCTAAAATTGGACTCTGGTATTTACATAGCACATTGCTATGTTGTTTTGATAAAGCATGCTAGTTAGTGATATCCAGTTATCTCCGATTTTTATTGTAAAATGTTGATATCATGATTACAGCTCTATTCCTATTATTGTTACATTACTGTTTTTATTCCGTTATTCATATGTCGATGCTGCTGAGCGATTATGCTCACCCTTGCAAACTGTTATGTATATCTCGCAGATGCCTAGAAGACCAGTCAGAAAGACCCGTGTTCCCGCCCCTTCTGGAATCGGCTCCTCTGAGGTAGTTGTATCAGGCCATGAGGTCTGATGAGTTACTGAATAAAGTTAGAGTGTGTTAGATGTTGAATAAATGGGTTTGTAATAGTGTGAATCCGAACCATACTTGAACCTGGATCGGATCTTGGTTTGGGGTCAAGTTAGTATATTTTAATAATAATCTTGTTGTTTATATTGTTGGTAATTGTGTTTGGTGACGTCAACTCCTGACCCCGGGGTTGAGGCCGTCACAGTTGGTATTAGAACTACAGGTTCAAGTCCCTGATTCAGGTTAGGGATTGTGTCGAGTAGGTGATAACGTGAGTCTTTAGGTGTGAGTCAGCAACTCATATAGAGGAGAAAACCATTAGAGTCAGTCGAGGGTTCCGACGGCGTTACCCTGACATCTATTAAATGTTTTGATAGAATTGCCTGGACCTGGTTGTGTTTTCCCTGTATATTTATTATGTTGACAGTGGCCTATTGCGATTTCGAGTTCTCCATCCCGGGAGAATCCCTCTGATTCGGATAGCTCAGATTCTAAGAGACCCCTGGATGTTGTTGCAGAGGAGACCCCTATGCCTCCTCCCCCAGTCCCTTCCTTTGTACCGAGAGACATCCCTGGACCTGGTACTCGTCCCCGTTGGGTACGTAGGTTTGTGTCTGCTGTTAGGGATTTCCCTCCCGACTGTGGTCCCAGTTCTTCCATGATGAGACCTCCAGTACCTCCGGTGGCCCCTAGTGGTACTTCTTCACCGATCCCTTATCATGTTCACCGAGCGGTGAATACTTCCTTTATCAAAGATCAGAGTCCGGAGTTGGCTGCTCAGTTTGATCAGATACCTATTGCACCTTTCCAGGGCATTTCTGCCCCTTCCCCTGAGGTGTGGGCCCGTGTGCGAGCATTGACCCAGATGGCGGTTGAGAGGGCCAGATCTGTTGACCGTTTCATTAGCTCAGAGTTTAGAGCTGTGCAATATCAGAACCTAGTGAACTGGCTAGTGTTTGAGCTAGGTTCCATTGGTGGCAGTGGTAGTGGCTAGACAGAGTTGCAACAGAGAGATACAGAGCTCAGAGTTGCCTTCTAGGAGTTCTGTAGTTGTTTACTTTATATATGTATATTATGTTGTGATAGTTTGTAGTAGGCGAGGCTGCTATGACAGCCAATTTTGGTGTGTATTCGGATGGTTTCTTCTCGGTTGGCTTTTCAATTGTACTAGTTGGATTCTGTTGGTTATTGTATTGTAGATGCTTTATTCTATTGCTCAATTTTTATATATTGTGCGTTGCTATTATTGTTGTTATTATTATTGTTGTTTCTGTTGCTGGAATTTTTAGATTATAATCATTCACTGAGGACGGATCCAATTAAACTGGGGATGAGAATATTGTCTTAGTGGCAACGCTCTCCTGATGCATAAATATAAAATGTCTGGAGCAATCCATTTTCTTATATATGACTGTTATGTTTCAGGAGATGCCACCAAAGAGAAAATCTCAACCCAATAACGGATCTGCTGGGGATCCTTCCATGAGTGAATTGATGAACTTATTGCGTCAGCAGTCTACACAGCTGGCCCAACAACAACAACAATTCCAGCAGCAGCAGCAACAATTGCAACAACAAGAACAACATCAACAACAGCTCATACAGCAACAACAACAACAAATCCAATAGCAGCAACTACAAATCCAGTAGCAGCATGAGATGAGGAGGGCAAATCAGGGTGTTAGTTTTAAGTATTTTCAAGCAGTGAAGCCCCTAGAGTTTAAAGGAGAAGTAGATCTTGTTGCTGCCAGGATATGGTTAAAGGAGATGGAAAAGGCGTTTGCGCTCACCAAGGTGAGTGAGGATTTAAAAACGGACTATGCTAGTTATTTTCTAAAGAATGATTCAAATTATTGGTGGGAATCTATGCGAGCTCTAGAAGGAGAATGTCCAGTTCCATGGGCCAGATTTATAGAGTTGTTTTTGGAGAAATACTTTCCAGACTGTCTCCATAGTCAAATGGAGATGGAATTTTTGGAATTGAAACAAGGAGATTGGAGTGTCACGGAGTATGAAACAAAGTTTACGGAGTTGGCCCGTATAGCACTGGAATATGTGAGTTCGGAGGCTCAACGAGCGAAGCGGTTTCAACAAGGGTTGAAGCCAGAAATAAGGAGTGGAGTTGTAGCCTTACAACTCAAGACATATACTTCGGTAGTTCAGGCTGCCCTAGTGATAGAGAGTGATCAGAGGTTGGCTGCAAAGGAGCAGGGTGAGAAGAAGAGGAAATTTGAAAGTGGACCTTCTAGGTCAGAATCAGGAATAGCGAGTCAGAAGTTCCAGCGTTGGTTTGGAAAGGGTAAGAATAAGAGGTTTAAGATGCAGAATTTTCCCCAGACGAAACCCGGTACTACTTCAGTTAACTCTGCCCCGACAAGGATGAGTAAGCCAGTGGGTGATTATAAGACGTGTGGGAAGAAGCACAGTGGACAGTGCCGAGAGAATATCAATTGTTTTAAGTATGGACAGAAAGGTCACTACTCCACGGAGTGTAAGTCTGAGATTCAAGGGGTTACTTGCTTTAGTTGCGGCAAAGTGGGACACATAGCTAGGAATTGCAGGTCAGTGACCCAAGGTAATGCTGGAAGGAGTGTGTCCCAAGGACCAGCAACCAGTACTGCTAGAGCTAGGACTTTTAAGATGACCCAAAAGTCTCCAGTTCATGACTCCGATGTGGTTGCAGGTACGCTAACTTTTAATTCCGTACCTGTTAACATTTTGTTTGATTCGGGAGCGTCCAAATCTTTTATATCTGTGAATTGTGTGAATAAAATGTAATTGATGTTGGAAGACCTAGAAGAACCTTTGACCATAGAAGTGGCCAATAAAGATAAAGTAACTGTAAGTCAATTTTGTCCTGGATGTTCCCTAGAAATTTTAGAATATATGTTCCCTGTTGACTTAATACCTTTCGAGTTGGGAGACTTTGATGTTATTTTAGGTATGGATTAGCTGTCTTTACATAAGACGAATACAGACTGTAAGAAAAAGAGAGTTGTTATGTACACCCCAGATAATAAAAGGATCAGTTATCAAGGACAGAGACAAGATATAAAGTTCCTTTCAGTAATGCAAGCAAAGAGATTGTTGCGGTAAGGGTGTGAGGCGTATTTAGCTCATGTGGTGGATACGAAGAAAGAGACCCCTATTTTGGATGAGATTCCCATAGTGAGAGAATTCCTTGATGTTTTCCCAGAAGAGTTACCAGGATTGCCACCTGATCGAGAGATAGAGTTCTCTATTGATTTGATTCCTGGAGTTGAACCAGTTTCAAAGGCTCCATACCGGATGACCCCAATGGAAATGAAAGAATTGGCTAAGCAACTTAAGAAATTATTGGACAAGGGAGTCATTCGACCCAGTATATAACACCCCCAAATCCGGGGCCGGGGATTCGGGTTGTCATGAGTTCCATTTCCCTTATCAATACTTAATCTTAATAGTCAACCAATTACTGAGTATTGTGCCCCACAATATACACACACACCACAAGTTATAGTCTCAAAGATGAATACCAAAAATAACACAAGTCATTTTATTCCACAGTTATAAGTCATTACACCTCAAAAGGGTTTCTGAATAAATTTACATATTATTTGCCATTATTAGAATACATAATATACATAAGTCTGGTACATCAAAAGTTGAAAGCCTAGCCAATTGGTAGCTCCTACCTCAGCCACAACGGCATCAACGCCTACAGGAAACTGCGGAACGTTTCCTATCCGCTCACGAATTGGGAGCTTGGTCTTGCTCATCTTGTCTATCTGTTGTCGTGTGATGAAAGAAAAAAGCAAGGGTGAGCAACAAGCCCACCGAAATAATATGTATAATAATTTATAATATATGAGCATTCTCATAGTACTCATGAAAGTCTTGGTCAAGAAGAAATGAACCAAGTTTGAAATCTTAATGCGACAAAGTCGCAAAATATTCAGTATATATATACATATATACTTCCCAAATCTTGGAAGTCCTCTTCCATGCATAATACACACAGAGTTCCAGTATATAACTATATAAAATATCGTTACAAGGTGATCTCATATATCTAACCTTGTCTCAACGTTTTTCTGAAAATCTTTGTCATGCATAAGATAATCATTTACTAGATATAAGTTGAAAAGATGAAGTTACAAGATACTCCAATATACTTATATCTTTTCCGAATACTACTTGAACTACCACCATTCAAGGTATAACCAGTTCAAAAGTTCATCACATAGATGAGACTACAAGATAAGATTTGAATAGATTCAATCTTTGAAATATCATTCAAAAGAAATGAAGTTACGAGATACTTCATTAAGTCCCGATATATATATATATATATATACACCTATATATATATCTCATACTTTCCTCGGAAACCTCTGTTATGAAAAATATAAACAGAATTATAATATCCAATGAATTTGGAAAGAAGAAAACCTTGGCATAAACCTGATATCTTGCTGATCAGGCAAAGATACCAATAAGTAACCTTTTCTACTAGTAGATGGACGAATTCCCCACTGGTCATCACCCTGGCCACATTAGGACCTATGCTGGACTGCCACTCAGTCACTTACGCATTGATGGACTCCCACTGAGCCACTTACACTTTCATGGACGCCCACTGAGCCCATGTTGCTTATGCCGACTCAAATAGATGGACTTACTTCCCGAATGTTGGGTAAGTAATCAATTCATTTATCAAAACAGCAACCTCGTTGCGAATATAAAATACACCACAGAGCCGGATCCCTTAGATTTTTGAGCGAGTATTCAAGTCCCCTTCAAAAAGGAAGATCTTAAATTTGAAAACGAGTTTTGGGATCCGCTCTAACCTTTAAAAATCATTTTGAAGACTCGAAAACATTTTTAAGAATGTTTGGAGTAATGCTGATTTAATGAAATAAATCAGTCCCGATATATTAGAAAATATCTGAATATTATTATTTAAATAATATTCCCATAAAGGATAATCTCTATAAAAATAATTGAAGTAGAAGTTTTAAAACTCATACTTGAAATGAATAATAAATAAACAAAGATATACTTATACGAAAGTACAATCTTTATTTGAATAATCGAAAATAAGTTTGATTATCGAACATTATTCTTTAATAAAATAAATAATATTATTTAATAAAATGAGCGGAGTCATAAGTCCTCGAGTGAATATTCAAAATAATATTCATTAAATAAAATAAGTGGAGTCATGAGCCCTCGAATGAATATTCAAAATAATATTCATTAGATAAAATAAGCGGAGTCATAAGTCCTGAATGAATATTCAAAATAATGTTCATTAAATAAAATAAGCAGAGTCATAAGTCCTCGAATGAATATTCAAAATAATATTTATTAGATAAAATAAGCGGAGTCATAAGTCCTCGAATGAATATTCAAAATAATATTCATTAAATAAAATAAAGTTATCGAATAAACCTTATTCGATTAATAGTTTTGAAAATTATATCTGTATATATATATAAATATAAATATATATATATATATTATACTCGGGAACATCGACTCCTAGTTTAGAAATATGTTCACCTTTGGGTCCCCTATACTAAGGGTATACGCAACTACTGCTTATCTCTAGCATAGGTATTATGCAACTTATAAGCAATTGAATCAACAATTAGATATCAAGATTACGAAACAGACATGCATATATACCATATCAGCATGCTCCAATATATCGCAAGATTTGCTAATAACAATCATGCACTTATCACAAGATAATGCATATACATATATACATCATAACAACAGTATAACGGGTAGAAAACTTGCCTGAGTGCTCCGGGGTAGACTTAAGCTTAGAGTGGGTCCAGTAACCTATGAACAACAACATAAGCCGGAATTAAACCACGGTCACTTAAGAAACTAGACTTTATCCACTTAGACCCTAATGTTCGCTTATACGCTTAACGATTTGCGTTAATCGTTTACACACCCTCGGCTCCACCAATTTTAATAAATTAATCGTTACGAATTTGAAGGCGAATTTTTCGCGAGTACTCTACCAACTTCCTAATCCACCTTACATAATTGTTTCGTAATTCAATTAGTCTTCTAGGGGACTTAAACAAGGTCTCAAAGTAAAGCGAGGGGTAAAGATTCGTTCACGAAACGCCGTTACTTAAAACGGTCGTTTCTCCAAAACCGTACATTGGAACCAAGCGATCCACATATCAAAACGAAGCTTACGACACGCTCTAGCTAAACATGGCAATTTTACAGATTTTTTGTTAAATTTTCTTTCCTGAACACTAAGAGTTGAATAAAAATGGGCATTACGACGGCTATGTTTACGCGATTACCAATGTTTAAACTACTCCAATTAACCACCAACCAACTCATAACCATCAATACAACAAAACTTCACCTAAACCATACCACATCAGTCCATAACCTCCAAGTTTTTTAACTCAAACAACCACAATCAAGACCTATGAACTATAATCAAGTTTCAATTACCAAAACACTTCTAAATCAAACCAAACTACTAATAATCACAATCCATGCTTCTCATTTCACAAAACCAACCATTAAACTTAATAATAAATAAATTAAAGGCTAGGTTTTGAAGTTTATACCTTCCTTGGGAGGTGTTAAGTTGCTAGGAAGCCTTAGGGAGCCTCCTACAAGCTTGATCTTTCCAAAGAAATCAAGAACACAAAGTTAGGTTTTGAAGTTTCTAAAAGTCCGATTGAAAGAACTGTAAAAATGAGGGTCTTACCTTGCTTATTTGGACAATACTTGTGAACAAGATTTGTAGGCCATCTCAATACCTTTCCAAAGAGCTATAGAACACAACATTTGAGTGAGAAATGAAGGAGATACAGCAGTTTTAATGTGCTGGTTCTGTTTTGACCGAGAGTAATGGAAATGGGGGAGGAAATGCTTTTGCTTTCTTGTGTTGGTGGAATAATGTGGTGGATAATGATGGGTTGTCTTGATATTTTGCTAGGTGAATAATAAACAAAGGAGTTAGTGGAAGATGATCTTACCATTTGCCATGTGTTGGTGATTTGTGGTGAGATGAGATCATCCCTAGTTAACTATATAATTAACTAGCCATTGCTTCCTAACTATCACTTGGTTTCTTGTTTGATCAACCATCCACTTGCCTTGCCACTTGCAAAGGTATTTACAAGAGTCATTATTCATTTCTTTGTCCGGTTATCACTCAATCTCGTTGATCGTTTGGTTAAATACCTTAATGGTTTTATTGATAAAATCTTCTTGGTATTTTTAATACCTAAATTAATTCTCCTTTATAATCCTTGAATTTAAAATCCTTCATCTTAATATTAATTTCTTAAATCCCTTAATGTCTGGTGGAAATCTTGGGGAAAAATAAAAGTGCTCGTTTTCGAAATCCGACGGCTTTTACATACACTTATTTTCTTTATGGAATACTAATACGATCTTAGAATTTCCATAACAGTACCCTATATATCGTGGTCTGATAATTTTTCTTAATCAGCATTGTCAGCAAAAGTTACTATTCATCCAGTATTTCTCCGTGGGGTGCTCCAGTGCTATTTGTGAAGAAAAAGGATGGAAGTATGAGATTGTGTATTGACTACAGAGAGCTGAACAAGTTGACAATAAAGAATAAGTATCCTTTGCCGCGAATCGACGATTTGTTTGATCAGCTTAAGGGAGCATGTTACTTCTCAAAGATTGACTTAAGATCTGGCTACCACCAACTGAAGATAAAGCCTGAAGATATCCCCAAGACTGCATTCAGAACAAGGTATGGCCATTACGAGTTTCTAGTGATGTCGTTTGGATTGATGAATGCGCCAATGGCTTTCATGGATTTGATGAATAGGGTATATAAGGAGTATCTGGATAAGTTTGTTATTGTATTTATTGATGACATCCTCATATATTCAAAGAATCCAAAAGATCACGCAACGCATCTACATATTGCCCTTCAAAAGTTAAGAGAAAAGCAATTGTATGCAAAGTTATTCAAGTGTGAGTTTTGGCTGACAGAAGTACAGTTTCTTGGACATGTAGTGAGTAAGAAAGGTATCGAAGTAGACCTGGTAAAGATTGAATCCGTATCAAAGTGGGAGCAACTGAAGACACCGAAGAAAATAAGAAGTTTTCTTGGGTTAACAGGATATTATCGACGGTTTGTGAAAGATTTCTCGAAGATTGCATCCCCATTGACCAAGTTGACCAGGAAGAATGAGAAGTTCGTTTAGACAGAAAAGTGTGAAGAAAGTTTTCAGGAATTGAAACGAAGATTAGTGACGGCTCCAGTGTTAGCATTTCCAGATGAAACGGGAAACTTTGTGATCTATAGTGATGCTTCTTTGAAATGATTAGGTTGTGTGCTAATGCAGCATGATAAAGTTATTGTTTATGCCTCCAGACAGTTAAAGCCTCACGAACATAAATATCCGGTTCATGACCTTGAGTTGGAGGCTATAGTGTTTGCTCTGAAGTTATGGCGTCATTACTTGTACGGAGAGAAATGTGATATTTATACAGATCATAAGAGCCTGAAGTACATATTCACGCAAAAAGATTTGAACATGAGGCAGAGAAGATGGTTAGAACTGATTAAGGACTACGATTGTTCGATTAGTTATCACCCAGGTAAAGCCAACGTGGTAGCTGATGCTTTGAGTAGAAAAGAAAGGTTGAATATGATTAAGATGGCGGAAGAACTAGCACAAGACTTGGAAAGAATGGAGATTGAAGTCCGAGTACCTAGTGAGAATCAAGAGAAACTATACGAAGTTACCTTCCAGCCGACAATAATGGAAAAGATCAGAAGGTGTCAAGAAGGAGTTATGGAACAAGAGTTGGATACTTTGACAGGAGAAGAGTTGGGTAATAAAAAGGATAATCAAGGGTTATATAGATTTCAATCCAAAGTTTGGATTATTATGTAACGGAATTGAAGAATGAAGTATTTCACGAAGCGCATAACTCTAGGTTTTCTATCCACCCTGGTAGTACTAAGATGTACCGGGACTTGAAGACAAGCTTTTGGTAGCCAGGAATGAAGAAGGATATTGCCAATTGGGTAAGTAAGTGTCATGTATGTCAAACGGTGAATGTGGCGCCCTCCAAACCCGGGTCAGAAGTTTGGGGTCCACACACACACCTTATTTATAACCTGCTTATAACAATAATAAAGATAATAATAATATATGCAGTGACCCTACTTACCAACCACCATGGACCGCAACAGGTTAAAGTATGCACACAAGCCACACACACTAATATATTACAAACCGTTCAAATCCCAACTATTTCAAACTCAAACTGAGTATTAAACATTATTACAAACTTTTAAAAACTTAAATTATCCCAAAAGAAGCCTACTAGCTCAGCTTTCTCAACCTGAACCCCTAGCTCTCGCGCTGGACTGGGGATCCTCGCTACCAACTGGTTCCTTTTTAACTGGAAAGAATATAAACAACATCGCACAAATGAGCTAACTAGCTCAGCAAGTCACAATGACAAAACTGAGAATAATGATCATCAGGTGAATATGATTATGATATCAGGTGAACATTGGATTATGATTTAGAATTGGATATTATACTTTTAATTTAAAAACCAAGGTTAGGCTGCTGATCAGTCATGCACTAACCCCGAGCAAGGCACACAACATTGCTCTAACTACTAGATCCAAGGCACACATTGGCCTAACTTGATCATTATATGGTCTGACCACGAATCTGGTCCACAATTTTATAAAAACAATCCAATTCTAACATAATAACAGAATATGCAATAATAAACAATAACCAGAATCATTAACAACAATGAGTGTTTAACATTAAAAGGGTTTCAATCCTTGTAAGGATCAATAAGGTAATTTAAAAGCTTGGGTGCTGGGTGATGAAAGAATTGGATAACAAAGAAATCAATATTTCAGGGTTTCAAAGATTTGGGCTTTCAATGCATAGGATACAATGATTGAATGTACAAGTAATTCAGTTCAGTGTTCGGGATTTTGTTTGCATGTATTTGTGGAGTAGTATCGTATACTTGAGGTTCGTGTTTGGGTATACAACAATCAATGGTCTAGAAAGAATAAGGTTCATGGCTCAAGAACAATAACTGGAATCAGGGTTTAGGTTTCAGTGCTTCAAAGCACTTGCAATATCAACAAGACTATCACGTATTACAATATTTCGAGAAAGTTCGGAATACTTGCCTGATATTAGCTTACTACACTGCACTCGCTTCCAATCACAACCTTCTTACTCCTTAACTCTCTGTTTCCCTTTCCTACGTCTTGCCTCTTCTGCTCACATATCATAAGCATTATCAATAATTTACTCATGGAATTCTATTCAACACATACTTCTATCTACCCTTCGTTTTACCCAAATCCGATTAACGGATTGAAAGTTATGCAATAATCAAGTAAACACCGAATATATAGACTGATAGTCAATTAACAAGTCACATATAGCACATAATACATCACGTAATCAATGATATATTATTTATAAAGAAGTTTCGGGTCTTAAATAGGCTTTCTGGTATTTAAAATGATTTTTAAAACATTTTTCGGAATTAAAACGGGTCGTTGGATCAATTTCGGGTTAATAAACAGGGTTCGGTTGGCCAATTCTGGCTCCGAAATAATTTTAGAATAATTATCGAGCCTTGGAAATAATTTAGAATAATATTTTAAAGCTCGAAAATATTTTTCAGAATTTTTAAATCATTTTTAAATAATTAAATCTAATTAAATAATTAATTAAAATCAATTAATAATTAATTAAATCAATTAATCAATTAATCAATTAATTTTCGAATTAATTGACCAATTAATCAATTAGAAATTAACTGAAATTAATTAACTAATTAATTTAGATTTATTTGTGAATTAAAAATAATTTTCAGAATTAAAATAATAATTTTTAGAATTTTCAGAAATTAAAAATGAATTTTTATAATAAAAATAAATATGAAATATGATTTTTAAACATTTTTAAAACAGAAATCCAATTTTTGCAAAGTCTGGAAACTACAGGGACCAAACTGCATCGTTTTCAAAACTATAGGTACTAAACTGTAATTTTCCAGGGGGTCGCCGGAAAACAATCGGGGATGGCCGGAGAACACGTTCCAGGGATGCTCAGGCCACCATCACCTCCAGATCACATCTACACAACACCAGGAACACAACCATGCAATCAATTCATCCTAACAATCCCTGAGTTGGCCGGAATTTGGCCGTGAAATTTTCCAGTTTCCGGCGAACATCGGAAAACTTCAAAACACAACTCTCTTCTCTACAGACTTCGTTGGTTCATGAAACTTATACGACTAGATTGCAAATTTCACAGAGAACACAACCCACTATAACACAACATCAATCTATCACAGAATAAGAAACCCCCAAATTTCAATTAAGAACATTCATACGGGTTATAAACCCTAATTGTAAAATTCGAAAATCAAACTCAAATTTGAACATGTTATTGAACTCCAAATCAGACGTATGACATATGAAAATCATCAGGAAAACAAGCTCTACAACATGCAATCATCAAATCATACAAACAATCATCCGAACAAAAATTCATATTTTTAATAAAATAAATTCGAAAATAAATAAATATTTAGAAAAATAACCTTGATTTCTGCAGGTGTATGGATTACAGAATCTGGTAGAGCTCTTCAAGACCTTCAGATTGGTTACTCGAGCTTTCCAAACCGAATTCAATAACACCTCCAAATGCTTGTTTGATTTTTAGAACAGTTTTAGGAAATTAGGGTTTTTCTCTGAAAATTATATAATTATCTGTCTGCAATTGATTTTGATACGAAATAAATTACGGTAAAAGGCTATTTATAATTACGGAAAATTAGTATCCCGTTGGATCATTCCGGATATAAAACGGTATGTTTATTTGTAAAAACTGATCCAAACGGTATCAGTTTTCGGGATAATTATCCAAATCAGTACAATTTGTACTGCGGTCTTGGTCTCAGCGCCTGGTTACATGTATTACGAAGTGATAATTGTGATAGTTTAATAAAAAGCTCCCGTTTATCGAAAATACGGGTTTTATTGATTTACCGAAACGAATATTGTATCGAAAATGTTGCGTCGGGACCCGCGCAGGACAAACCGTACGCCGGATCGAAAAAGTCGAAACATGGAATATGCACGGAATATTACAATTAGGTTAGGAAGGAGTTCTCGAAAGAGTTTCTGGTTCCAAAAACGTAACAACGGTTGAAGTCGGTTGGTTCCCGTTTTTATAAAATAGATTTTAATTACCCGGAAAAAGATTTTAGAAATTTTAATATGATTCATATAAATCCATAAACCAACATAAAAATAATTAGGGAGATATGACAATTATCTATATTTTATTTTGGACATATAAAAATTAAAATACTCAATTAATATTATTGTTTTGAATATTCAAGTACAGATAACACTTAACAATTAACTCACAGAATGGATACTGAACACACATAATAATTATATAATAGCAAAAATAATTACACGATATATCCCGGATATTACATCCTTCCCCCTTAAAAGGATTCTGTCCTCAGAATCTCTAAGAAAACAAATGAGGGTACTTTTCTCTCATATCACTTTCTAACTCCCAGGTTGACTCTTCAACCTTTGGGTTTCTCCATAATACTCTTACTAACTTTACCACTTTATTTCTCAATACTTTCTCTCTTTCCTCTAGAATCTCTATCGGACTCTCTATATATGATAAATCTGCTTGAAGTTCTATTGGCTCATATTCTATTACATGCCTGGAGTCTGGATTATATTTCTTAAGCATTGATATGTGAAAAACATTGTGAATGTGCTCCATGTACGGAGGTAACGCCAACCCGTAAGCTACTTTGCCAATACGCTTTAGGATTTCAAAAGGTCCGAAATATCTTGGGTTTAGCTTCCCTTTCTTCCCAAACCTCGTTAGTCCTTTCCACGGTGATACTTTCAATAATACCAAGCTTCCTTCTTTAAGTTCCATGTCTTTTCTTGACTGGTCTGCATATTTCCTTTGACGATCTTGTGCGGCTATTAATCTTTTCTGGATAATTTCAACAACTTCCTTTATCTGCTGCACCAATTCGGGTCCGAGTATTTTGCGTTCTCCTACTTCGTCCCAATATACTGGAGATCTACATTTGCGTCCATAAAGGGCTTCATAAGGTGGCATCCCAATGCTGGCGTGATAACTGTTGTTATAGGCAAACTCTACCAGGGGTAAATGCTCGTCCCAACTTCCTTTGAAATCAATAGCACAAACACGTAGCATGTCCTCGATTGTCTGGATCGTTCTTTCACTTTGACCATCCGTTTGGGGGTGATAGGCCGTACTCATATTCAATCTTGTTCCCAAACATTCTTGAAAACTCTTCCAAAATCTTGAATTAAACCTTGGATCTCTATCAGATACGATAGACACTGGAATTCCATGACGAACTACGATCTCTTTCAAGTACATATGAACTAACTTGTCGAGCGAAAATCTTTCATTTATAGGCAGAAAATGAGCTGACTTGGTAAGTCTATCTACTATAACCCAAATGGCATCATGATTAGCCCTTGTCCTTGGTAATCCAACTATGAAATCCATGGTAATATGTTCCCACTTCCACTCTGGAATTTCCAATGGCTGTAGCAATCCGCTTGGTCTCTGATGCTCTGCTTTAACTCTCTGACAGGTATAACATTTGCTAACCCATTCCGCAATTTCCCTCTTCATATCTGGCCACCAATAATTCTTCTTTAAATCTCTGTACATTTTGGTACTCCCTGGATGGATGGAATATCTTGAAATATGTGCCTCTTGTAAAATTTCATTTTTCAGCTCCGTTACTGGTGGAATCCAAATTCTTGAAGAAAACCTAAGAATACCTTGATCATCTTGTTGCGTGCATAATTCCTCACCTACCAAACTATTTATATCTTGATCCATTACCTCTTTCTGGCATTTCTTTATTTTTTCCAATAACTCCGGTTAGAAAATCATACTGTACACTTTTGCTTCCTCAGACTTGTAAATTCTAATCTCCAATTCTAATTTTTGAAATTCTTTATATATCTCTTCAGGTACGGATAACACATTTAACCTTTCCTTCCGACTTAACGCATCTGCTACAACGTTCACCTTACCGGGATGATAATTAATCGAGCAATCATAATCCTTGATCAATTCTAACCATCTCCTTTGTCTCATATTAAGTTCCTTCTGGGTAAATATATATTTCAAACTTTTATGATCCGTGAAAATCTCACACTTTTCTCCATACAAATAATTTCTCCAAATCTTCAAAGCAAATACTATGGCTGCTAACTCCAAATCATGAGTAGGGTACTTCTGTTCGTGTGGTTTCAATTGCCTTGACGCATACGCAATCACCTTGTCGTGCTGCATAAGAACACATCCTAATCCTTTGTAAGAAGCATCGCTATAAATTACGAAATTCCCTTGATCGTCTGGAAGTGACAAAACAGGTGCTGTGATTAATCTCCGCTTCAATTTCTGAAAACTTTCTTCGCACTTGTCATTCCATATAAACTTTTCATTCTTTCGTGTAAGCTTTGTCAATGGTGTTGCAATTCTTGAGAAATTCTGAACGAATCGTCGATAATATCCTGCCAATCCCAAGAAACTTCTTACCTCAGTGGGTGTTCTCGGTCTTTCCCAATTCGTAATTGCCTCGATCTTTGCCGGGTCCACTTTGATCCCTTCATTACTGACTATGTGTCCTAAGAACTGAACTTCCTGTAGCCAAAACTCACACTTCGACAATTTAGCATATAACTTCTTTTTCCTTAAAATCTCCAAAGTTGTCCTTAAATGTTCCGCATAATCCTCCTCCGTCTTTGAATAGATCAAAATATCGTCTATAAATACTATAACGAACTTGTCCAAATATTCCTTGAAAATTCTGTTCATCAGGTCCATAAACGCTGCCGGGGCATTGGTCAATCCAAAAGACATTACTAGAAATTCATAATGTCCATACCTTGTTCGAAAAGCTGTCTTTGGTATATCTTCAGGCTTAATCTTCAGTTGATGATATCCCGATCTTAAATCGATCTTGGAGAAATACTTGGCTCCCTTCAATTGGTCAAACAAATCATCAATTCTGGGCAACGGATACTTGTTCTTGATTGTCAACTTGTTGAGCTCCCTATAGTCGATGCACAGTCTCATGCTTCCATCTTTCTTCTTGACAAATAATACCGGTGCACCCCATGGGGATACGCTGGGTCTGATTACTCCTTTCTCTAACAGCTCTTGTAATTGCTTTGCTAACTCTTTCATCTCAACGGGCGCCATTCTATACGGGGCCTTGGATACTGGTTCGGTTCCAGGTGCTAAGTCGATTGCAAATTCAATTTCTCTATCTGGAGGAAGTCCTGGTAACTCGTCGGGAAACACGTCTGGAAATTCCTTCACAACTGGAATATCTTCAAGTTTTGCTGGCTCCTGACTTCTGTCGATCACATATGCTACGAAATGCTCACATCCTTGTCGTAGTAACTTCTTGGCTTGAATCATCGTTAAGTACTTCTTTACCTGCTTTTGTCCCTTGAACGTTACTATTCTTTCGTCTGGCGTTTTTACCATTACTTTCTTATTTCGACAATCTATCTGAGCATCATGCTTAGATAACCAATCCATCCCTAATATAACGTCAAATTCTCCTAACTTAATCGGTATCAAATCTACACAAAACTTACTACCAGAAATCTCAATCTCACAATTCCCACAAACTTGGTTAACAGTTACACGTTCTTGATTTGCTAATTCCACAGTCATTATTTCATTTAAATACCCAACTAGAAAATTTAACTTACTAACAAAATCTTGTGAAACAAACGATCGAGTTGCTCCCGAATCTATTAACACTTTGGCACATAAAGAATTCACATTAAGCGTACCTGCCACGACATCCGCATCCTGGATCGCATCCTTCACCGACATGTCAAAAACTCTAGCCCTCAGAGTCTCATTCACTGTTAGGGTAGATCCCATAATCCTCAATGCATTACTGACTGGGGTTGGTGTCTTGCAATCCCTGGCCAAATGTCCTGGCTTCCCACATTTAAAGCATGTAAATCCAATGACTGGAACCTTCACTGCTGGATTCCGGATAGGCTGATCCTTATTTGCTGGCTCTCTTGCTGGCTGATTTCGGCACTCCCTCGAGTAGTGCCCTTTCTGGTTACATTTAAAACATACCACATTCAACTTGTTACAAACTCCTCCATGCTTCTTTCCACATACTTGACAATCTGGAAAAGTTAATCTCAATTGATTCGACTGATTCACATTAGCTGGACGATTGCCCTGGCCTCCGTCTCCTGCATTTTGTCTCCTGAAATTAAAATTTCTCCCTGGCTGAAACTTGCCCTTCTTAAAATTTGGAAACTTCCCTGTTTGTGACTGACCCTCACTTCCCTCAACTTTCCTTTTCTTGCTTTCCTTTTCTTTCTGGAACATCTCACTCTCTGTCTCTGCGATCATAGCTTTCTGTACAACCCCGGCATAGGTATCCAATTCAAAAATAGCTACCTTCCCTCTGATCCATGGCTTCAAGCCTTGCTGGAATCTCTTAGCTTTCATTCTATCAGTATCAACATACGACGGCACATACCTTGACAATTCCTCAAACTTCCCCTCATAATCTGTTACCGACATGTTCCCTTGCTTTAATTCTAAAAACTTCAGTTCCATTTGATCCTGAACAAACTGAGGAAAATACTTTTCTAAAAACAATTCCTTAAACCTTTCCCAAGTAATAACATATGTGCTTTCTAATGTCTTCACCATCTCCCACCAATAGGTGGCCTCATTCTTCAGATAGTAACTTGTAAATTCAACCTTTTGCTCCTCTTTCACTTTTACCAAGGCAAATGCCTTCTCTATTTCCTTTAACCACACATTTGCTTCAATTGATTCTAAGGAACCCTTGAATTCTGGTGGGTTTACTACCTGAAAAGTTTTGAAAGTTACCTAGGGATTGGTCTGTCTCTGCTATTGTTGTGCCAGGTGAACAGTTTGTTGGGCCAAGATTTGAAGAATCTGGGCTATTGCTGGGTCCATGGGTCCTAGGTTCACATTCTGGTTTGTATCATCTTGGTTGTTATTGTTGTTGTTGTTGTTGGTTTTTTCATTCTGGGGGTTGGTGCGGGTATTTCTTCTGGGAGGCATTTTCTGTAAAGAATCAATCAATTTATTTAGCTTTTGAATCAAATCTTTGTATAAAAGAAAAGTTTTGTAAAACAGGAATATCTCTTTTTGAAAACAGTTGTAACTAAGTAAATTGCATGCTTCTTTACAGAATATAAACAGTTATGGAAAACAGGGTACATGGTATCACAGGGTTTACTGGTGCAATAAATAAGGTAAAGTAAAACAGGTGCGATAAAGTAAATGACAGTGTTGGAAAGGAAAAAGGTACTAATATATATAGATCAAAAGTTTTAGGTAGTACAAGCGTAAAGACGCTTCGAAAGTAAAAGCAAAAAGGGTACAATAACCTACTCACTAGTCAACATCACTAGTCTATAAATACAACTCAAAAGTCTACTGATACACACTACACACTACTGTACATACTACATAATCATAACAACACTGCTCAGCATCTCCATCTCAGAATCTCTAACTCAGCTCCAAGGAAACTCTGGTCCTGCCAGCCTCTCAAAGTCCTCCATCACCTCAGTAGCCCAGCCCAGCAGTGCATCAGGGCCTCTTCCAGGTAGTGTAGCTCCATGTAGACTAGCCTCAAGAACCCTCCGTGTCACATGAATCTCCTCTCAAAGCTCCCTCACACCATGATCAACATCTGTAGTCCTGATGATATGCTGTAACTCTCTAATCTAAGCCAACAAGGAATCACGCTCCAATAGAAGAGCCTCATACCGGTAATAAGGAATTGGGGGCAATATAGACTGGAATGGGGCACTCACTACTGAATGCCCAGTGGAATCTGAATCAGCTGGTGGGGGTCCTCTGACAGGTGGCCTCATGCCTGGAGGTGGAATAGCCTGCAATGGTACGGGCTGCAATACCAGTGGAGGTAGAATAGCCAATGTTGGTGGAATAACAGGACGTGGATCCGATGCTGGTGCTCCAACTGAAGGCTCTGAGTGATCAGCTAATACGGGAATAAAAGAGTCGGCCATCTCTGCTATCTGAAATCATATCGTAATATAAGAATCTCGTACCACGACGCAAACTATACTAATACCGGTTATACCATAACACTCAACCTCTCGACGTTCTATCATCCTATACCTTACTTCTAATTCTATCCCTCTACCCATTCCCGTCAACCTAGGCTTGTGTCAGTGACTTATAACCTGTAGCTCTGATACCAAACCTAGGGCTGAGCAAAACCGAACCGAAACCGAAAAACCGAACCGAACCATGCTAATTCGGTTCGGTTCGGTCCTAAAGTTTTCAGAAATTCGGTTTATTCGGTCCGAACCGAATAGACCGAAATAAAATTTGGTTCGGTTCGGTTCTTTTCACAAATATTTCAGTCCGGACCGAATAGACCGAATAAACCAAATCATAAATACTATAATTTTGTATTATATATATTTTACATATATCTTAAAAATTATAATCAAAATTTTTAATTTGTAATTATATTTATGGAGTATTAGAACTCTACATATCACATTACTTTAATTATATTTTAAAATTTACAATTTATGATTTAATTTATAATGTAATTTTATTTTTGAAAAAAATTTCGGTCTATTCGGTCCAAAACCGGACCGAACCGAATTATTTCGGTTCAGTTCGGTCTGGTCCATAATATAACTTCGGTCCGGTTCGGTCCAAGAAAAAATGACTATTCGGTTATTCGGTTTATTCGGTTCGGTCCCGTTTTGGTCCAAACCTGTGGCGCCCTCCAAACCCGGGTCAGAAGTTTGGGGTCCACACACACACCTTATTTATAACCTGCTTATAACAATAATAAAGATAATAATAATATATGCAGTGACCCTACTTACCAACCACCACGGACCGCAACAGGTTAAAGTATGCACACAAGCCATACACACTAATATATTACAAACCGTTCAAATCCCAACTATTTCAAACTCAAACTGAGTATTAAACATTATTACAAACTTTTACAAACTTAAATTATCCCAAAAGAAGCCTACTAGCTCAGCTTTCTCAACCTGAACCCCTAGCTCTCGCGCTGGACTGGGGATCCTCGCTACCAACTGGTTCCTTTTTAACTGGAAAGAATATAAACAACATCGCACAAATGAGCTAACTAGCTCAGCAAGTCACAATGACAAAACTGAGAATAATGATCATCAGGTGAATATGATTATGATATCAAGTGAACATTGGATTATGATTTAGAATTGGATATTATACTTTTAATTTAAAAACCAAGGTTAGGCTGCTGATCAGTCATGCACTAACCCCGAGCAAGGCACACACCATTGCTCTAACTACTGGATCCAAGGCACACATTGGCCTAACTTGACCATTATATGGTCTGACCACAAATCTGGTCCACAATTTTATAAAAACAATCCAATTCTAACATAATAACAGAATATGCAATAATAAACAATAACCAGAATCATTAACAACAATGAGTGTTTAACATTGAAAGGGTTTCAATCCTTGTAAGGATCAATAAGGTAATTTAAAAGTTTGGGTGCTGGGTAATGAAAGAATTGGATAACAAAGAAATCAACATTTCAGGGTTTCAAAGATTTGGGCTTTCAATGCATAGGATACAATGATTGAATGTACAAGTAATTCAGTTCAGTGTTTGGGATTTTGTTTGCATGTATTTGTGGAGTAGTATCGTATACTTGAGGTTCGTGTTTGGGTATACAACAATCAATGGTCTAGAAAGAATAAGGTTCATGGCTCAAGAACAATAACTGGAATCAGGGTTTAGGTTTCAGTGCTTCAAAGCACTTGCAATATCAACAAGACTATCACGTATTACAATATTTCGAGAAAGTTCGGAATACTTGCCTGATATTAGCTTACTACACTGGACTCGCTTCCAATCACAACCGTCTTACTCCTTAACTCTCTGTTTCCCTTTTCTACGTCTTGCCTCTTCTGCTCACATATCATAAGCATCTATCAATAATTTACTCATGGAATTCTATTCAACACATACTTCTATCTACCCTTCGTTTTACCCAAATCCGATTAACGGATTGAAAGTTATGCAATAATCAAGTAAACACCGAATATATAGACTGATAGTCAATTAACAAGTCACATATAGCACATAATACATCACGTAATCAATGATATATTATTTATAAAGAAGTCTCGGGTCATAAATAGGCTTTCTGGTATTTAAAATGATTTTTAAAACATTTTTCGGAATTAAAACGGGTCGTTGGATCAATTTCGGGTTAATAAACAGGGTTCGGTTGGCCAATTCTGACTCGGAAATAATTTTAGAATAATTATCGAGCCTTGGAAATAATTTAGAATAATATTTTAAAGCTCGAAACTATTTTTCAGAATTTTTAAATCATTTTTAAATAATTAAATCTAATTAAATAATTAATTAAAATCAATTAATAATTAATTAAATCAATTAATCAATTAATTTTCGAATTAATTGACCAATTAATCAATTAGAAATTAACTGAAATTAATTAACTAATTAATTTAGATTTATTTGTGAATTAAAAATAATTTTCAAAATTAAAATAATAATTTTTAGAATTTTCAGAAATTAAAAACGAATTTTTATAATAAAAATAAATAGAAAATATGATTTTTAAACATTTTTAAAACAGAAATCCAATTTTTGCAAAGTCTGGAAACTACAGGGACCAAACTGCATCATTTTCAAAACTATAGGTACTAAACTGTAATTTTCCAGGGGGTCGCCGGAAAACAGTCGGGGATGGCCGGAGAACACGTTCCAGGGATGCTCAGGCCACCATCACCTCCAGATCACATCTACACAACACCAGGAACACAACCATGCAATCAATTCATCCTAACAATCCCTGAGTTGGCCGGAATTTGGCCGTAAAATTTTCCAGTTTCCGGCGAACATCGGAAAAATTCAAAACACAACTCCCTTCTCTACAGACCTCGTTGGTTCATGAAACTTATACGACTAGATTGCAAATTTCACAGAGAACATAACCCACTATAACACAACATCAATCTAACATAGAATAAGAAACCCCCAAATTTCAATTAAGAACATTCATACGGGTTATAAACCCTAATTTTAAAATTCGAAAATCAAACTCAAATTTGAACATGTTATTGAACTCCAAATCAGACGTATGACATATGAAAATCATCAGGAAAACAAGCTCTACAACATGCAATCATCAAATCATACAAACAATCATCCGAACAAAAATTCATATTTTTAATAAAATAAATTCAAAAATAATTAAATTTTTAGAAAAATAACCTTGATTTCTGCAGGTGTATGGATTACAGAATCTGGTAGAGCCCTTCAAGACCTTCAGATTGGTTACTCGAGCTTTCCAAACCGAATTCAATAACACCTCCAAATGCTTGTTTGATTCTTAGAACAGTTTTAGGAACTTAGGGTTTTTCTCTGAAAATTATATAATTATCTGTCTGCAATTGATTTTGATACGAAATAAATTACGGTAAAAGGCTATTTATAATTACGGAAAATTAGTATCCCGTTGGATCATTCCGGATATAAAACGGTATGTTTATTTGTAAAAACTGATCCAAACGGTATCGATTTTCGGGATAATTATCCAAATCAGTACAATTTGTACTGCGGTCTTGGTCTCAGCGCCTGGTTACACGTATTACGAAGTGATAATTGTGATAGTTTAATAAAAAGCTCCCGTTTATCGAAAATACGGGTTTTATTGATTTACCGAAACGAATATTGTATCGAAAATGTTGCACCGGGACCCGCGCAGGACAAACCGTACGCCGGATCGAAAAAGTCGAAACATGGAATATGCTCGGAATATTACAATTAGGTTAGGAAGGAGTTCTCGAAAGAGTTTCGGGTTCCAAAAACGTAACAACGGTTGACGTCGGTTGGTTCCCGTTTTTATAAAATAGATTTTAATTACCCGGAAAAAGATTTTAGAAATTTCATATGATTCTTATAAATCCATAAACTAACATAAAAATAATTAGGGAGATATGACAATTATCTATATTTTATTTTGGACATATAAAAATTAAAATACTCAATTAATATTATTTTTTTGAATATTCAAGTACAGATAACACGTAACAATTAACTCACAGAATAGATACTGAACACACATAATAATTATATAATAGCAAAAATAATTACACGATATATCCCGGATATTACAGTGAAAGCAGAGCATCAACGACAAAGTGGATTGCAACAACCTTTGGAGATTCCCCAATGGAAATGGGAAGAGCTTGCTATGGATTTCGTAGTGGGATTGCCAAGGAAGAGAGCGAATCACGACGC
Organism: Apium graveolens; assembly: GCF_009905375.1. NCBI lineage: Eukaryota > Viridiplantae > Streptophyta > Magnoliopsida > Apiales > Apiaceae > Apium > Apium graveolens. The sequence goes on from NC_133655.1 coordinate 173,216,282, forward strand.
TATTTGGGTAATCATTGACAGATTGACTAAGTCAGCGCATTTTCTTCCGATCAATGAAAGATATTCGTTGGAAAAGCTAGTTAAGTTATAATTGGATGAGATAGTTACCAAACACGGAGTGCCTGTGTCTATAGTGCCAGATCGAGACCCAAGATTTAATTCCAGGTTCTGGAGTAAATTCTAAGAGTGCCTGGGAAAAAAGTTGAATATGAGCACCGCTTATCATCCTCAGACAAACCGCCAAAGTGAAAGAACGATTCAGACCATCGAGAATATGTTGAGAGTCTGTGTTTTGGATTTTAAAGGTAATTGGGATGAACACCTACCTTTGATTGAGTTCTCGTATAATAACAGTTACCATGCCAGTATCGGGATGCCACCTTACGAAGCTTTGTATGGACGTAAGTGTAGAACACCGTTGTATTGGGATGAGGTAGGAGAGAGGAAAGTGTTAGGTCCTGAGTTGGTTCAGCAAACCAGAGACGCCATAGTGTTGATTCGGAAAAGGTTAGAAGCAACCCAAGATAGACAAAGAAAGTATACAAATTTGCATAGGAAAGATATGGACTTCGAGATAGGAGCTCTGGTATTACTAAAAGTATCACCTTGGAAAGGGTTAGTACGATTTGGTCAGAAGGGTAAACTTAGCCCTAGATTTATAGGACCCTTTGAAGTTTTGAAGAAAGTGGGAAAGGTCGATTATGAGATAGCATTACCACCGCAGTGGCAGCACATTCATAATGTGTTCCACGTATCTATATTGAAGCCCTATATCCCTAATTCGAATCAAGTCATAGAATATGAACCGATTGAGGTTCAACCAGATTTGTCCTATGTGGAACAACCGATTCAAATCCTAGACCGTAAGGAACGAGTCCTTAGGAATAAGTCGATCCCTATAGTAAAAGTTTTGTGGAGAAATCCTTGAGTAGAAGAGTCTACTTGGGAATTAGAGTCAGACATGCTTGATAAATATCCTCATCTGTTTAGTTAAGTCAGATTCTGGGGACAGAATCTTTTTAAGGGGGAAAGGATATAACGACTCGTGTATTTTTCTTTTTACTTTAATATTTAAAAGTGTAATAAAGATTTGAATAATTAAATAAAGGTGTGTATTAGTTTTGGCTGCAGTTACTGATTGTTATTTAATTATTTATGATCTGTTGATATGTGGGATTGAATTGTGTGATTTATTAGTGAGTTATATGATTTTATTTCGCTTGTAAAAGTGATTTTATTTTAGTTTTAATTCCATAAATACTTGGATTATTTCTAAAATTGGTTTTATAATTTTATAATTTTAATAATTATTTTTAGGACTTTATAAAATTGAGAAATTAATATTTCATTAATTATTCATTTTTAAATGATTTTCTGAGTGTGTTTAATGGTAAAATCCATATTTAATTATGGAAATTTTCAAAAATCATGAAACTTATATTTTATTAAGCTCGTATTATTCTAAGAATTTTAAAATTATTTTGGAAATTTTCAGGATTCGTTTCATCCGTACGTCATTTCGTTATTTGTTAAAAAGCAGGTTAAAGTGCACCTTAAAAAGTGTTTTAAAAATTTCAAAACTTATGTATTTGTAAACTTCGGGATATTTATGACATTTTGATATTATTTTTGTAATTTTTGGGAATTGTTTTTCATGCATCTCAGTTCGTTAATTTCAAATTTTAAGACAAACCGAACCACAAAACTTACGTATTTGTCTTAAGTGTTACGTGTCAATTAATTATGGATACGTGTCAATTACCACAGCTACATGTTAGATTAGAAAGCATGTTAGAATGTCACATTTACTTATTAGATAAAGCATAAAAAAATTCTATATCTCTCTCACTCCCAGTTTCTCTCTCACTTCACCATTCTTTTTTTTTACAATCACCACACCCGCACTTCCCTACTTCTTCTTTCTTTCGATTTTCCGGAAAACACCCACCTCTTTCTCTTCCGCTACAAAGCTCCGCCTCTGTCTTCCCTTCCCTCCCCCACTCCGTCGTTCTATTTTTTTTCCGGTTAACCTCCCTTCTGCCCAATTCCGAGCCGCCTTCTTTTTTCCAGTTTCCTTCTCGTTTATCTTTTCAGCCCATCAGGTAGATAGATACATGAAAACATGTAAGCAATTAGTGGGAATGTATGTTGTGTGGTCTCTGGGAAACCAAATTCAGCCCGGTTTCTTATTTTTACGAAAGTATTTTGGGGTGTTTGGGGCGAAATGGCAACGGTTGACTCGGTGATTGTTTGTAGTCATTATTTCTTAGGTTGCGGGGCTGTGAAGGGAGTACATGAGTATTAGTGGTCTGTTGATATGTAGATTTTAAGTTAGTAATGACTTGGGGATTTTGTTTATTATTGTATAAATAAGTGTTGTTGAATAAGTAGTATTTGGATGGCTGAAATTGATGTTGTATGATATTGATGTCGATTTTATATCGACTGGTTGTTTATAATTAAGTGAGATGCTGCCAATTTTTCCGGAAAATTATTTTGAAAATTAATGGCGTATTTTTATAAAATTTATTTATATTTTTAAACTTGGTTATTATCTATGTAAATGTATCTATATATTTTACATTCTGATGTAAAAAGCTAATTTTGATTCATTATGTAGCTAAGTGGTACTTGAATAAATGTATCTTATTATATTATCGCTAATGTTATTGTAATCGCGATACATGAATAAGTATAAATAATATTATGAGATACGAGTCGGGGTATTTAAATTATATCAGATAGGGTTGAGGGTATAAAGCATGTCAACAGGACTAACTAGGTTGTGTTATTCTGTAGATCTGAGTCCAACATCTCGAGGGAAGAAGTCAATTTAGAAGAATAAATTAGAGTCTCCGAATAACTGCAAGGCAAGTACCCCTGACCATTCTTTTATGGTTCAGTACATATGAATAGCTAAATGCTTTATTTTCGTAATGGAACAGAAACGTTTTAAGTTACGTATCCCTTGTAGTTATAAATCACTGTTTTCAAATTATTTTGGGGAAAAGTAACTTCGAAAGGTACCTATCTCGAATGAAATAAATTTCGAGCTGGATTTTATATGTGTGCTTGTAAAATTAATGGTTTTGAAATGAGATAGGTACAAATATTTTGAAAATTGGATAAAACGGTCAGATATGGGATACATTGGGGCCAGAGTAGGCCTATTTAGGTGGCATAAGAGGCTAATTCGGTTGCGCGCAATATAAAACCGATTAGTCCAGCAGATCAGAGACCTAGCTAGTCTCTGAGTTCCAGAACAGGTAAATGGGATGGCAGTTAGAGCCATCTGGTGTTGATAGCCTGATCAGCTGTCTTCACATATCCGCTACGTATCTGATTTGGATTTGTGATTCCCGTAAGGGAATAAGTAGTTGATACAACGGTTTTATAAATGTGATTAACATGCTAAAATTGGACTCTGGTATTTACACAACACACTGCTATGTTGTTTTGATAAAGCATGCTAGTTAGTGATATCTAGTTATCTCCGATTTTCATTGTAAAATGTTGATATCATGATTACAGCTCTTGTAATAACCCCAAAATTTTTGAACTTTTAGTAACCCTTATGAATAGTGTTTTGCTGATATGCTGAATAAGAAAACTTTCCATGTAACACTATGTAAAGGTTCTTCTATTGTTATTCTGAGATCTTATTAGTACTTTATATGGGATATAAGTGTATGTAAAGATCGTCAAAATCCAAATTCAAACACTTTGATTTTTCCCGAAAATCCACCAGATACCGAAAGAATGGAGTATAAGGGAACATGATAAAAAGGATTTAAATTCAAGAATTATAAGAGGGGATCATAAAAGGAATATAATGTATTGAGAAAGGTTAAGGGAACCCAAGTAATAAGATCCTGGGTATGATCCCTCAAACAATAAACGAAAATGAAAGTTAAGCGAACCGTATAACAGATCTGCGGTCATTAGCCAAGTAATTAGGAGCTAATCAAAGAGGTTAGTGAGGATGATGTCATCAAACCAATAAGAAGAGGACAAGCATGGGAAGATGACATAAGAATGATGACCTAAGCATGACCAAAAAGGAAGGAAGGTTGGTTGATTATAAACCACACAAAATTCACCATGGTTAAAAGGTAATAAATCAAAACAAAAGTGGATCAACCAAGCCAAACAAATCAAAAAACACAAAAACAAAGTTGACTCTCATTATTCAAGAGAAGCTCTCGGCTTTTCTTGTTTTTCAAAGAAAAAAATTTCAAAATCCAAGATCCAACCATTGTTAAATTGCAAGATAATTATCCAAGGTTCCTTGTGATTAGTTATGGCTATCCTAGGAGTTTAAGCTCCAAATTCCTTCACAATCTCTTTCAATAAATCATTTAAGAAGAGAGTGAATAGTGTTTTCAAGAAATTTAAATTGTTTGATCTTGTGTTTTTGGTTAGATTAAGCTTTGGTAAGGACTTTCAAGGGTGATTCCAAGCTCCTTAGTTACTCTTACTCACCAAGGAAGGTATAATCTCTTAACCTAGCATTGTTATTGAATATTAAGAGCTTATTATGAGTAGGATAGTTCATGAGAAGCATGGTGATTGAATATGTAGAGATTAGTTGGTTTTGTGATATTTTTGGAGTTATAAATCTTGGTTATTAGTTAATGAACTTAAGAATAGTTTTAGTTCATGTTTGAAAATAATATAAATTGGAAAACTTGAGGTGTTGGTGCTGTTGTAGTGATGTATGGATGGAGTTTGGTTGTATGGTTGAATTGTGATTGAATTGTGGTTGATTTGGAGTAGGATAAAATTTGGTAATCGCGTAAACATAGCCGTCATAATGCCCGATTTACTTTAGACTGTTTTTGTTCTTAACATCAGGACCCATGAACTCACTGTTAGGTTTTGACCATTTACATGATTAGATAGTTCATGTTACGAGCTTCGTTTTGATATGTGGTTCGCTTGAATCCGATGTACGGTTTAGGAGAAACGACCGTTTTAAGTAACGGCGTTTCGCGAACGAACCATTACCCCTTGCCTTACTTTGAAACCTTGGTTAAGGCCCTTAAGTGACTAATTGGAGTATGAAACAATTATGTAAAGTGGATTAGGCAGTTGGTAGAGTACTCGCGAAAGAATCGCCTTAAAATTCTTAATGGTTAGTTTATTAAAAATGGTGGAGCCGAGGGTACTCGAGCGACTTAAGTGAATCGTTAAGCGCAATAGCGAACGTTAGGGTCTAATTGGTTAAAGTATAGATTCATAAGCGACTTTGGTTTAATTCCAACTTATATGTTGTTTATAGGTTACCAGACTCGTCCCAAGCCATTTATCACCCCCAGTCGCTCAGGCAAGTTTTCTACCCGTTATACTGTTGTTGTGATGTATATATGTATATGTATTATCTTGTGATAAGTGCATGATTGTTATTAGCAAATCTTGCGATATATTGGAGCATGTGATACGGTATATATGCATGTCTGTTCCGTAATCTTGATATATATCTGTTGATTCCATTGCTTATAAGTTGCATAATACCTATGCTAGAGATAAGCAGTAGTTGCGTATACCCTTAGTATAGGGGACCCAAAGATGAACATTTTCTAAAAACCGGGAGTCGATGTTCCCGAGTATAATATATATATATATTTATATATATATGTGGATATAGTTTTCAAAACTATTAATCGAATAAGGTTTATTCGATAACTTTATTTTATTTAATGAATATTATCTAGGATATTCATTCGAGGACTTATGACTCCGTTTATTTTATTTAATGAATATTATTTTGAATATTCATTCGAGGACTTATGACTCCACTTATTTATTAAATAATATTCTTTATTTTATTAAAGAATGATGTTTGATAATCAAACTTATTTTCGATTATTTAAATAAAGATCGTACTTTCATATAAGTATATCTTTGGTTATTTATTATTCATTTCAAGTATGAGTTTTAAAACTTCTACTTCAATTATTTTTATAAAGATTATCCTTATGGGAATATTATTTAAATAATAATATTCAGATACTTTCTAACACATCGGGACTGATTTATTTCTTTAAATCAACATTACTCCAAACATTCTTAAAAATGTTTCCGAGTCTTCAAAATGATTTTTAAAAGATTAGAGCGGATCCCAAAACTCATTTTTATATTTAAGATCTTCCTTTCGAAGGGGATTTAAATACTCGCTCAAAACCTGAGGGATCCGGCTCTGTGGTGTGTTTTATATTCGCAACAAGGTTGCTATTTTGATCAAAGAGTTTTTGATTACTTACCCAACACTCGGGAAGTAAAATACTTGGAACAAGTTAATCCATTAACAGGCATCGCCTGGGAAATATCGGTGAGTTTTCCTTTCCAACTAGATACGACTTCTTGGTGGAGCCGTATCAACAAGTTTCTACTTGGGGAAAGGGGGGACGAGCTTTACGTTTCAGAGTCATGGATTTCATCTGAACTAGGAGTGGCGTAAGTGGTCGAGTGGCGCAGGCCCAGCCTTATTATATTGGCCCAAATGGCCTGGAAGTTCCACTAAGACGGTACATTCCTTAGGAGTCAAGTGTTCGGTTGACAAGTAAATCCGACAGGTTCTCCTCTACATGTAAAAAATGGTGGGGTTGCACTACTATGACTGATCATCGTAATTGGTATTCCTGGCGCGGCAAACTCCCGTAATGAGTTCATCATCCAGTTGGATATTTCTGCAACACTACCCAGAGCACTTCGATAGAAAGGCTACGGCTGGGCGATTGTTGAGTGTTGGCAGGGTTGAGTTTTCAAAATGATGTTTCCATCAAATGAACTATCTCGTAACTTCATTTCTTTTGAATGATATTTCAAAGATTGATTCTATACAAGTTATGCCTTGTAGCTTCATATATGTGATGAACTATTTATACCTTGAACGGTGGTAGTTCAAGTAGTATTCGGAAAGGATATAAGTATATTGGAGTATCTTGTAACTTCATCTTTTTAACTTATATCTAGTAAATGATTATCTTATGCATGACAAAGATTTTCAGAAAAACGTTGAGACAAGGTTAGATATATGAGATCACCTTGCAACAAAATTTTTATACAGTTATAAACTGGAACTCTGTGTATATTATACATGGCAGAAGATTTCAAAGATTTTGAAAAGTATATAAGTATATATACTGAATATTTTGCGACTTTGTCGCATTAAGAGGTCAAACTTGGTTCATTTCTTCTTGACCAAGACTTTCATGAATACTATGAGAATGCTCATATATTGTTAATTATTATGCATATTATTTCGGTGGGCTTGTTGCTCACCCTTGCTTTCTTCTTTTATCACACAACAACAGATAGAAAGGATGAACAGGACCAAGCTCCCAATTCGCAAGCGGTTAGGAAACGTTCCGCAGTTTTCTGGAAGCGTTGATGCCGCCGTAGCTGAGGTAGGAGCTACCAATAGGCTAGGTTTTCAACTATTGATGAACCAGACTTATGTATAATATGAATCGTAATAATGGTAAGGAATATGTAAATTTATTCAGAACCCTTTTAAGATGTAATGGCTTTTAATTGTGGAATAAAATATCTTGTGTTATTTTTGGTATTCATCTCTGGGACTATAACTTGTGGTGTGTGTGTGTATATTGTGGGGTCACAGTACGCAGCAGTTGGTTGATTGTTAAGATTAAGTATTATTAAGGGAAATGGAACTCGTGACGACCCGGATCCCCGACCCCGGATCTGGGGGTGTTACAGAAATGGTATCAGAGCCAAGCGTTATAAACCTCAGAGATGATGTGGCGTTATGATAATTAGTTCACTAAGATAATAAGAACTCTTTACAAGTTCATAGTCGGGCTACCTAATGTAGTACTGACAGTTAAAACCCTTATGGGAACCCTTATAAATATCGTGGTAGTAACATAGTTCGTTATCATATAGGGTAGTGGGGCACCGAACCCTGAGGTTCAGGAGCATCAGCATGAGGATGTTTTATTACATGTTGGAGATCAAATTGTGAATCCGATAGAGTACCCTAGCGAGGGACCGGATGAGATTCATGTTGGGAATGTTGCAGTTGAGGATGTTATCCTAGAAGGGATTGTTGCTAAGGAGGATCTCGTGGAGGGTCCTGACGGGAATAAAGAGAGGACTGTTGAGGAATTGATGACCGTAGTCAGGGCGACTACAAGAGCTAGAATGGCCGCGAGGGTGGCACTAGAGGATGAAGAGTTACCAAGGGCACAGAGGATAATGAGGATAGAAGAAGTGGGGCCTTCCACGTCACCGGTTATACCAGTATCGGACCCTCTTCCAGAGGTTCCTGTAGACATCCATGAGGTTCCACCAATTCCTGTTCCCTCCCCTGTACAGAGCCCAGCACCTACTGAGGAAATGCCACCTTTATCTCCTGCACCATTGTCACCTGATACCGTGCTAGGTTATCCATTTGGATCTCCTGGGTCTGCACCACTTGTACCCCATGGACTGCTAGATGCTACCACTCAGGCTTCTCTTATCGCTAATTATCATATGACTTTGGGTGGCCTGTCTGAGGCCCGTAATGTTAGAAGTGATCTGTTGGACTGACTTACTGCACCAAGAATTGAGGGCGGGGTACTTCCGGCAGGATTAGCTCATAGCATGGACAGGATTGAGGCTACCACCCGAATTATAGCTAGAGGCCATCTTGAGGATCAGGTTGATCCAGCTCTACTTGCGACTATCTTAGACCTCATCACCTCTGTGATGGAGCAGGTTAGGGATGTTGTGCGTGCCCGCATTTCTTGATCCATGGTAGTGTGCAGAGCCAGAGCGATCAGACAAGGGTTTCATGTAGCACCGCTTTTGGAGGATTAGCCTAAGTTATGAATGATTAGTTTTGATGACTAGATGATTATCTATGGTAGTACTTTTGGGATAGAAGCGATCAGATCAAATGATGTAATTCTCTTTAATGTGTTTAGTTGTTGTACCCTCGAACAAATGGTTAAGTATATATTTGTTAATTTCAGTTCAGATCAGTTTGTTTGTGATAAGTTCATATTGTTAATTGCATTATTAACACTTAAGAGAGTGTCGTGAAGTTTATAGAACTTGAGAATTCATAATTTGCAATCATGCAAGGATTGAACGAGGGAAAGACTTAAGCAAAGTAAGTAAGACAAATATCCCGAGATTCTCAAAATTTTTCTAAGCATTATGCCCCCACGAGGAATAAGATTAGGGGAAAACCTTGAATGTGATAATCAGGGAGGTCGCAATTAAGATATAAGGAACCCAGAATATAATGAAGTGGAAAATGAGGATTTTAAATTAAAAGATGACCCCAATTATGGGGAGTAGGAAGAAATATTTAGACTGAGAAAACAGAAGTCGAGCAAGATAGGAAGAACCAGGATGGTACTCCTATTGGGAAATCCATGGACCTGCCTAAAACAAAACTTATACTTTTACCCTAACCACCACCTTGAGGAAACAATGTGGTGTGAAATTCTTTCAGGACCTTTAAGTCACTAAGCTCTCAGAGTTCCAAGGAAATAGCTAACCCAGCCGAGGCAAGAGCCTGGCTAAAGAAAATACAGGAATCATTTGAGATTCTAAATGATTGACGAATCACAAAAGACTATTTTTGTCACTTACCCTCCTAAGAGAGAGACCACCCACTGGTGAAAGACCAAGAAAGGCACGGAGCAAGAGGTTATGATAAACTGATAAAAGTTTAGTCAAAATTTTTTTCGAGAAAGTAAATCCCAAGGTTATGGAGATAGTGTAAAAGCTTTAAGAGCCACAACAAAGGTGGACGAATATGATGAATTATGAATCTAAGATTGTAAAAGTTGTCAAGATTTGTTCTGAGGACTAGAATCCCAGAACAACGTGATATTTGAAGTCAATGATTAGTGGGTTCGTGAAATGATTGCAAGAGAGAGGTAGATAAAAAGAAACTGAAGTAGAAAGGAATATAAAGGCAATAGAGTTGTAGGAATGATAAGGGAGTTAGATATGAGGAAACCCTTAAAACTCGTAGCAATAGAAATAGAAAAGTATGTAATCGTCAGGATGAGAGTGATTCACCATGAGTTAAAGCTGATGGATGAAGGCATGTAAGATACATATATTTTATCCCTTTTAAGTTGGGAGGATTCGAGGAAACCTTAAGATAGTCCGAAGGATAAACAAGGAGACGCGGATAGACTGAGGAGACAAGAAAGTAAGAAATTAGGAAAATTGGATGAATGAAGTGACCTTCAAGAATGTGAAGTGTAAGACCAGTGGCATGATACCCAGAAAGGGAAACGCCAGGTAGGAAAGATATCCCAATATTGAGATGACTGTTGAGATAAACAACAAAGGTAAATGAGGATTTATTAAGAAGATTTTAACGTTGAACACGACCAATATCTTCCAGAACATCCCTGTTATCATTACTGAATCAGGCAGGAAAAGCGGGTAACCGTTGTTATCTTTTGGAGGCCATATTGGTTGACCTCATTTTGAATAAGGATGCTATTATGAAATTAGGTATAGACTATCGAGATGGGAATAATTAAATAAGATAATCTATCAAGGATATATGACTTGATTTATCCATGGAGGGATGCGTGTACCTTTTTAAAGGTGGAATTAAGGATAGAACCTCGGTAACTTAAAATGAATCCTTGGGGAATGCATAAAGGTTGGCATTTCACCCTTAATGGGGATAGTATGAGTTTTGACAGTATGAATTGGAAAGGATTAAGGTAACAACAATCTTTAAGGATCAGTGGAGAAATTTTTCAAAAGTATATAGACAATGGTTCTAGTATTAGTAAATGGTATTTTGATATGCCCTGTTCCTAGGGTGTACATGATGAAGGATTTAAGGATAACCTTAGAGGTTTTACAAGGAGAAAGGTATAATCAAGGTTCTCAAGAATAGAAATTTTGATAAAGGAAATATGACATAATTATAATAATGCTAAGTGGGGCACTTGTTAAACCACAAGAAAGTATGGATCGAACCAGTAAAGGTCGAAATTATTCAGGGCAATTAGGACCTAAGATAAAAGATGTCCTAAGTATGATCGAGAGTCAGTCATGACAATGACTAACCTCTAAAGACTGAGGCAATAACTTATGGAAAAATGGTGATATTTTTTTTACTCATCAGATTTTAAGGAAAATATCTTCACACAAGCAGTGATTGGAAATGAGGTAGAAAATTTAGTGAAGGTGGTTAAAATGACATTGATTGTAAGGAAATATTACTATCAAGAAAGGCCAAAGAGGTGGCCAACACTTTAAGTGTAAGAGGACAATTATAGGCGCTCGTGTCAGAGGAATATAGTGATAATGGTTAAGGTCGTGAAGGTTGTATTATGGTGTGGAAGATTGACATTCCTTCTGATGATTGTGCGATACTCAACCGTGATAGTAGTTGGGTAAAGATTAATTTTTGTAATCACCGTGAGCGGGCTATCTATCTTAGAGGGTCATATCTTAAGATAAGCCAGAACCATGTTACGAAAGGACTAAATAAACCTTTGAGCTTCATGTCTCCTAATAAAGACATATGGTTAATAATGGTATTAACCTGCTATCGTTGCTTTCATTGAAAATCTTCTGCAATTTTATCTGCTTCACGTTATGAATGTACGTTAGGATCAGGAGTGTTCTTCATGAATCATGAACGGTGATCATGTTACCTCCTTAGAAGAATTCGATACAAGATGTATTGACTCCGTATGGTTAGCTATTAAGACTTCATGGAAAATGAATGACTATAGTAGGTCAACGGTAGACCCTAGTAGTGCAGGAATGATTCTGCGGGTAATGAGCCGATTAATTACAACCGTGAGAGTTGTATTGGAATGGATGTTGAGATTAAGTACCACTAATCGGGTTGTGGTGATGTATAAGTTATCATTGATAGACTAATTAAGTCGATTATCTACTTATAGAATACTTATTCCTTCTTATCAATAGAGAGTCGTATTACTATACGAGGAAGGTTGCAGTGCAAGCATAGAATTCTAGTAACGGTGATGTCTAGAATGAAATCCCAGATTCGATTTTCGATGTCGAGGGAGTTTCAAAGGTGATTATGTATAAGCTCGAGCAAGAGCATGGGTCCATAGAATGATAGATGGAATAATAAATATTTAAGCATGTGAAATGCGATGCGATAATACTTGATGTTGATATATATACATATATATGTTTTGTTCGCTTGTGACAAACCTCTATAGTTCAGAGGTAGATTCCAAGCCAGATCTTTTGTGGCAGTATATTTTTTTTATATGCAATTCTCTTCAATTCATTCTTTTCTTTTCATTTTGTATAAGCTGAGAAGAACAACTCTTTCAGAAGGGGAGGTATTGCCGAATGACTATCTATCTGTGTGATAGAAGCCTAGTAGGATACCATCTATTGTTTAATTGCTTGTCAAGTACTAAAGGCTGGCCACCTTTTGTACTAACTATGCAATAGAACAAGTGTTCATGATCATAGTAATCTCTCAACAAATTCCTTTACTTCTATATGATGGATCAAGCTTTCGAAGATAGAAGCAGCTAGAAAGGAAGTAGTATCAGTACAGTGGTATTCTGATTCTAACACGTTCGTGATACTAAGGTTGACGTGGTTATTAAAAGTTTATAGAACGCTAACGAGCAAAAGTGTAACCAGTATAGTATTATGTACGGAAGATAGTAATGACTATAAGCTGGAAAAGAATGGGTATTGCGAAGCAAAAGCCATAGTGCTAGAAGCTATGATGAGAGCCTGTGCAATAGACTTGAATGAATTTGAATGATCACTTAACGCGGATTAAGTTTTCTTACGACAATAGATCATATGTCATTATCGAGATGTCGCCTTATAAGATCCTTGAGGGAATACAATGTCGATCTCCCTTATGATATGATGATGTTGCAGAGCGCAAGATGCTTAGACCAGCAGTGGTCCAAAGGACCAAGGATATAATAGATTTAATCAGAGGACGGCTGGTAGTAGCCCGAGATGGACATAAGAAGTATGTTGATTCGACACAAAAGGACAAAGGATAGGAAGTAGGGGAAGTAGTGTTGTTATAGGTATTCCCTGGGAAAGGATGGATGAGGTTCCAAAAGAAAGGAAAGCTAAGCCCTCGAATTGTTGGACCCTTTGAGGTATTAAGACGTATTGGGAAGTTAGCATATGAGCTAGCCCTACCCCCGAACCTGTAGCAAATTCATAACGTGTTCCACGTATCAATGTTAAGGAAGTATAATTCGGATGCGAGACAAATAGGGGCAAATGAGCGCATAGACATGCAACCAGACGTAACTTATATGGAGCAATCAGGAAGGGTTATAGATTGAAAAGGGACAAGTGCTTGGGAGAAGGGCTATCAAACTAGTCAGAGTTTGATGGTAGAACCATAATGTGGGAAGATTTACTTGAGAGTTAGAAAGTGCAATGCTAATAAAGTATCCCTATTCATTTTTCCTGATTCCGGGACGGAATCCTTTTAAGGAGGGGAGACTGTAATAACCCCAAAATTTTTGAACTTTTAGTAACCCTTATGAATAGTGTTTTGCTGATATGCTGAATAAGAAAACTTTCCATGCCACACTATGTAGGGGTTCTTCTATTGTTATTCTGAGATCTTATTAGTACTTTATATGAGATATAAGTGTATGTAAAGATCGTCAAAATCCAAATTCGAACACTTTGATTTTTCCCGAAAATCCACCAGATACCGAAAGAATGGAGTATAAGGGAACATGATAAAAAGGATTTAAATTCAAGGATTATAAGAGGGGATCATAAAAGGAATATAATGTATTGAGAAAGGTTAAGGGAACCCAACTAATAAGATCCCGGGTATGATCCCTCAAATGATAAACGAAAACAAAAGTTAAGCGAACCGTATAACAGATCAGCGGTCATTAGCCAAGTAGGAGCTAATCAAAGAGGTTAGTGAGGATGATGTCATCAAACCAATAAGAAGAGGACAAGCATGGGAAGATGACATAAGAATGATGACCTAAGCATGACCAAAAAGGAAGGAAAGTTGGTTGATTATAAACCACACAAAATTCACCATGGTTAAAAGGTAATAAATCAAAACAAAAGTGGATCAACCAAGCCAAACAAATCAAAAAACACAAAAACAAAGTTGACTCTCATTATTCAAGAGAAGCTCTCGGCTTTTCTTGTTTTTCAAAGAGAAAAATTTCAAAATCCAAGATCCAACCATTGTTAAATTGCAAGGTAATTATCCAAGGTTCCTTATAATTAGTTATGGCTATCCTAGGAGTTTAAGCTCCAAATTCCTTCACAATCTCTTTCAATAAATCATTTAATAAGAGAGTGAATAGTGTTTTCAAGAAATTTAAATTGTTTGATCTTGTGTTTTTGGTTAGATTAAGCTTTGGTAAGGACTTTCAAGGGTGATTCCAAGCTCCTTAGTTACTCTTACTCACCAAGGAAGGTATAATCTCTTAACCTAGCATTGTTATTGAATATTAATAGCTTATTATGAGTAGGATAGTTCATGAGAAGCATGGTGATTGAATATGTAGAGATTAGTTGGTTTTGTGATGTTTTTGGAGTTGTAAATCTTGGTTATTAGTTAATGAACTTAAGAATAGTTTTAGTTCATGTTTGAGAATAATATAAATTGGAAAACTTGAGGTGTTGGGGCTGTTGTAGTGATGTATGGATGGAGTTTGGTTGTATGGTTGAATTGTGATTGAATTGTGGTTGATTTGGAGTAGGATAAAATTTGGTAATCACGTAAACATAGCCGTCGTAATGCCCGATTTACTTTAGACTGTTTTTGTTCTTAACATCAGGACCCATGAACTCACTGTTAGGTTTTGACCATTGCCATGATTAGATATTTCATGTTACGAGCTTCGTTTTGATATGTTGTTCACTTGAATCCGATGTACGGTTTAGGAGAAACGACCGTTTTAAGTAACGACGTTTCGCGAACGAACCATTACCCCTCGCCTTACTTTGAAACCTTGGTTAAGGCCCTTAAATGACTAATTGGAGTATGAAACAATTATGTAAAGTGGATTAGGCAGTTGGTAGAGTACTTGCGAAAGAATCGCCTTAAAATTCTTAATGGTTAATTTATTAAAAATGGTGGAGCCGAGGGTACACGAGCGACTTAAGTGAATCGTTAAACGCAAAAGCGAACGTTAGGGTCTAATTGGTTAAAGTATAGATTCATAAGCGACTTTGGTTTAATTCCAACTTATATGTTGTTTATAGGTTACCAGACTCGTCCTAAGCCATTTATCACCCCCAGTCGCTCAGGCAAGTTTTCTACCCGTTATACTTGTTGTGAATATGTTGTGTACCTGATGATCACTTAAAGAAAACATCTAAGTAGATTTTACTTAGTGAAATAATGTAGCACTCGACGGATAAGAATTATAGTCCCGACGGATAACTCATTATAGTCCCGACGAATGATTAACTTATTATCCATCGAGTGAGTAGCTTATGTAATAATAAGTTTGTAGCACAGTGATGTATGCACCTTTGTATAGAATTTGTAGTAGCATATAAGTCATGTTGACTTTAACTAGATATGAAGAATAGGTTGATTAATTGTACATAAGTAATGTCTTGTAATTCTGTATAAATGAAATGAAGTCAAGTGCCAAAATAGCTACCGACGGATGATTAACAAAGCCTTCGACGGATGATAAAATGACTATCAAGGGTTGTTTAACATAGCAGTCGACGAATGATCAATTAAGTCATCGACGGATGATCTGAAAGTCGACGGATGATCATATCAAGAATTCAAACATCAGTTGAACAGTGAAAGCTGACACACAACCGTCGAGTTGTATACAAACACATTGTGGAAGCCCATTAACTGGGTAATAGAGGACGAAAAGCAGCAAAGATTAAGACTGTTAGATTTTATATTTGTTCAGTTTTTTTGACTTTGTAATCTTGGTATTATATAAACCAAGAGAGTAGAAAATAGAAAAAATAACTGAGAAAACTGAGAGTAACTCAAAAACAGAGAAATCTTTGTAAGCATAATCTTTAGCATTTCCTGTATTCTCAGTAGTTCTATTTTGTAAGCAGCTGTGAGCATTTCTGCACATAGAGTCCTCTCGATATATTATATATATCTCTGGTGGAATTGTTTAAATCCACCAGAAAAATTTTAAAGACTCTTGTTTTTAATTACTTGTGTTTTGATTCATTTAAGTTTATATTCCGCATTGTGCTAATCAAAACAAATATATCAATAATCGAGTTGAACATTTTTATTTCAAGAAAAAGGTTCAAGAATTCCATTCAACCCCCCTTCTGTAATTCTTGCTACATTGTTAAGGGACTAACAATTGGTATCAGAGCAAGCTCTTAATCTACAAAGAGTTTAAAGATCAAAACAATTCAGCAAGATGAACAAGAAAGATGTTGGAGTCAAGATTCCTTTTCTTGATAAAGATAATTACCATCATTGGAAGGTAAAGATGCATCTTCATATGCTTTCTCAAGATGAGGCCTATGTGGACTGCATAGAAAGAGGCCCTCATGTTCCAATGAGAGCTGCAACAGAAAATGAGCCATCTGTTCCAAAGCCAAGGCATGAATGGTCTGATCCTGACATTGAACAAGTCAGGAAAGATAAAAAGGCCATGAACATTCTGTTCAATGGTGTTGATGCAGACATGTTTAATAACATCATCAACTGCAAGACTGCCAAGGAAGTTTGGGACACAATACAGATAATCTGTGATGGTACTGAGCAAGTAAGAGAAAATAAAATGCAGCTCCAGATTCAGCAATATGAGCATTTTCACAATGAAGAAAGTGAGTCACTCACTGACATTTTTAGTAGATTCCAAAAACTACTAAATGCTCTTAAGTTGCATGGAAGAGTCTATCAGACTAAAGACTCCAATCTGAAATTTCTCAGATCTCTTCCAAAGGAATGGAAACCAATGACAGTCTCATTGAGAAACTCACAAGATTATAAGGAGTTTACTTTAGAGAGACTGTGTGGCATTCTGAAAACCTATGAGCTTGAGATAGAGCAGGATGAAAGAATGAAGAGAGGAAAGAAGAAAGGAGGATCCATTGCACTAGTTGCTAATCTGGAAAAGGAGAAAGAAGTGAAGATGGCAGTTGTGGAATCAACTTCAAAGGTCTGTGAAAGCAGGGGTAAAGGGCTAGCTGCAGAAAGTGAAGAATGACTGAGTCAAGATGACATGGAGGACATTGATGAGCACCTAGCATTCCTTTCAAAAATATTTGCCAAGCTCAAGTTCAAAAAGAACTTTGGAGCAGCCAAGCCAAATAGAAACATGGTGGATAAGTCAAAATTCAAATGTTTCAAATGTGGCTTGGCAGGGCATTTTGCAAATGAGTGTAGAAAGTCAGATTCCAGTAAGAAAAGGTTTGAGTCTGTAGATTACAAGCAAAAATACTTTGATCTACTCAAACAAAAGGAAAGGGCTTTTATTACACAAGAGAATGACTGGGCAGCTGATGGTTTGGATGAAGATGAAGATGTCAGCTATGTCAATCTAGCCCTAATGGCCAAGTCTGATGAAACAGAGACAAGTTCCTCAATCAATCAGGTAATCACTACAAACCTTGCACATTTATCTAAAGCTGAGTGTAATGATGCCATAAATGACATGTCTACAGAATTGTATCATTTGCGTGTTACACTTAAGTCTCTCACTAAAGAAAATGCTAAAATCAAAGAAAACAATTTGTTTTTAAGTGAGAGGAACAATGTGCTTGAGTCTCAGTTTGTTGAGTTTGAGAAACTAAAAATTGAGTGTAAGATTGCCAAGGAGGAATTAACAGAGTCCTTGAAAAAGGAAGAAATTTTGAAGAAGCAGCTCGAGCGTGAACAAGAGGTGATTAAAGCATGGAAAACATCTAGGGATGTTCATGCTCAAATCACCAAGGTTCAAGGAATTGAGTCTTTTTGTGATGAAGCCTGGAAAAAGAATAAGGAGAAACTAGAACCTATTTTGGTAGATGGGTTGCCGACAGATGTAGACTCGACGGATGATGAGGACTATCCGTCGGATAACAAAAAGTGTTATCCGTCGAATGATAAAAATCCTCATCCGTCGGCTGTAAGCAAACCCATTAGCAAAGCCAAATTAATCAAGCTAAATGAAAAGTATGGGTCTGTTTCCAAGAACTTTGTTTCAGGAGAGTCAAGTCAAGCTAAAAAAGGGAAAAAGGCTAATGTTGGTCACATGACTGTCAAACAGTTAAGTGACAGACTTGAGAAAATAGAGGTAAAAACAGAGACTAAAAAGAAAAACAATAGGAATGGTAAAGTAGGGATTAACAAACACAATAACTACACACCTGATAAATATGCTCCTAGAAAAATCTGTGTCAAGTGTGGTAGTGTAAATCATTTGTCTGTTAATTGCAAATCTGCCATGCCTACTCTCATGTCTGTTCAGCCTCAATTTCCTAACATGAATGCCATGCCTCCCATGCCTGTTAATGCTATGCCTACACAGAACATGAATGCACAGTTTGCTAATATGCCATTTGCACCTAATCCATATAATACTGCATACAATATGCCTCAAATGCCATTTAGCATGCCTTACTGGAATAACATGTTTGCACCAAGCATGCCATTTCTGTTAGCCATAACATGCATGATAATTCTGTTGCATTTAGTGGTTTCAAAGGTACAACCCAATTGACTAAGGAAGAATTTGAAATTCCTAAGTCAAATGAGATAAGGCCTAAGAAACAGAAGAAGAAAGCTAACAAGGCAGGACCCAAGGAAACTTGGGTACCAAAATCAACTTGATTTGATTTTGATGTGTGCAGGGAAACAGAAAGAATCTTTGGTACTTGGATAGTGGCTGTTCAAGACACATGACTGGTGATTCTACCCTGCTCACAGAGTTTAAGGAGAGAGCTGGCCCAAGTATCACTTTTGGAGATGACAGCAAAGGTTATACTGTGGGATATGGCTTGATTTCAAAGGACAATGTCATCATTGAAGAGGTTGCCTTAGTGGATGGTCTCAAACACAATCTGTTGAGTATCTGTTAGGAATATATGTGCATTAGTTTGATGATATGTTTAACAAAACACTTAAGTAGAAATTTAGTGTCTGTAGCCTCAACGGATAAGACTACTTTGGCTATCCGTTGATGGTGTAGCTTTACTTAGAAATAAGTCTAGTGTTGTAGCATATTTCAGTCTCTGTATTTAAGATGTAATTCTTAGAAGTTGAGAGAAACTATGAGTCATGTTGACTACTAGAAGATATGCAGATAGGAAGGCCAATTGTAAATATTTCATGCCTTGTAATTTTGTATAAATGAAGTGGTATCAACGGATGACTTAAAGACCTTCAACGGATGAGAAGCTAAGCTTCAACGGATGTCTCTAAAGCTTCAACGGATAACATCCTTCAACGGATGAGTGCATCAACGGATGAAAGCTTCAATGGATGTTCTGTTGATTAACCGTTGATAAGTGGTAGTTGTACCTACAAACAGAGGCACGTGGGTGAACAGAGATAACTGAAATGTGGCAGCCTAATTTCAGGAACATCAGAAAAAGCAGCCGTTCTACTCTAGTATAAAGAGACATTAAGTCAACAAAGTACTGGAGTGAACTGGAGAAGAAACAAGTGGAGATCTTACTTTATTATATTATTATATCCTTGTCTTCACTTGTAAACTTGGTAATATATAAACCAAGTAGTAGCTAGTAATTAGATAAGAATTTTTCCAGAGCTGTTTAGAAAAATCTTGAGAGAAAAATTATCTAGTTTGTACTAGGATGCAGCTGTGATCAAATTCTTAGATCACAGAATTTCTGAAATACCATCTCTGGTGGAACAACAAATCCACCAGAAAAGTTTTTAAAGGTTTATTGTGTTCTTTACATTTGTGTTTGAATATATATCTGTCTGTATCAGCTTAAAGCAATTCACACACTTGTTCATCTTGAACACACAGTCTTTATAAACTGCTCAAAACTTGAAAAAGTTTTGAGATTTACATTCAACCCCCCCTTCTGTAAATCTCATTGTTAGTTCTCTAGAAATAACAATTGGTATCAGAGCAGGCTCTTGACAAACAAAGAGTTTAAAGATCTTGGAATCTAACAAAGATGAGTAAGAAGGATATTGAAGTAAAAATCCCAGTTCTTGACAGAGACAGTTATCACCACTGGAAGGTGAAAATGCACCTTCATCTACTCTCCCAAGATGAAGGTTATGTAAACTGTATTGAGAATGGTCCTCACATTCCCCACAAAGTAGCCACAGTTGCTACGGCCACAATTGCTGTTGGTCAATCCATTCCAAAACCTAGAGCAGAATGGACAATGGAAGACACAGAAGAAGTCCACAAGGATAAGAAGGCTATGAACATTTTGTTTAATGGTCTTGACAAGGATATGTTTGATAATGTGATAAATTGCTCAACTGCCAAAGAGGTTTGGGACACAGTTCAGCTGCTGTGTGAAGGTACAGAACAAGTAAAAGAGAACAAGATGCAGCTTCTCATTCAACAGTATGAGTATTTTCATTTTGAAGAAAATGAATCTTTAAATGACACATTTAACAGATTCCAAAAGCTGTTGAATGGATTGAAGCTGTATGGTAGAGTGTACCAGGTGAAGGATTCAAATCTTAAATTCTTAAGATCCTTGCCAAAGGAATGGAAACCCATGACTGTCTCCTTAAGAAACTCTCAGGATTATAAGGACTTCACTCTTGAAAGATTATATGGAATCTTGAAGACTTATGAACTAGAGTTGGAACAGGATGAGGTATTGGAGAAGGGGAGAAAGAAAGGAAGTTCAGTTGCATTGATAGCTGAAAATGAGAGGGAATGCAGACAAGAAACTGTGAGATCTACATCAAACTCCAAAGATGGTACAAGATATCAGGAATCAAGCAAAGGAAAAGAGCAAGTTGCTGAGAATGAAGACAACTCCAGTCAAGATGACTCTGATAGTGTTGATGAGCATCTTGCATTTCTGTCCAGGAGATTTGCAAAGATGAAGTTTAAGAAAAACACTAGAGCCACTAAACCTCATAAGAACATGGTGGACAAATCAAAGTTCAAGTGTTTCAATTGTGGTATAAGTGGACACTTTGCAAGTGAGTGCAGAAAGCCAACTTCTGAAAAGAAGAAATTTGACCAAGTAGATTACAAGAAGAAATATTTTGATCTGCTCAAGCAAAAGGAAAGGGCTTTCATTACTCAAGAAAAAGATTGGGCAGCTGATGGAGAGGAAGAGAATGAAGATGTGGAGTATGTCAACTTAGCTCTCATGGCTGATTCTGAGGAAAATGAAGTTAGTTCATCAAGCAATCAGGTAACAACTCAGGTAATCACTACTGATGTAACACAACTTACTAAAGAAGAGTGCAATGATGCTTTTAATGACATGTCTACTGAATTGTATCATTTGCGTGTGTCTCTTAAATCTCTTGCTAAAGAAAATAGTAGGATTAAAGAGAACAATCTGTTTTTAAGTAATAGAAATGATATGTTAGAAGATAAGTTGATTGACCTAGAGAAAACCAAGCTGCATTGTATATCTGTTGAGAATGAACTAGCTGAATCTATTAAGAAAGTAGAAATACTTTCTAATCAATTAAAGAGAGAGCAAGAGGTGATTAAAGCCTGGAAAATATCTAGGGATGTTAGTGCTCAAATTGCCAAGGTCCAAGGAATTGAATCATTCTGTGAAACTGCCTGGGATAAAAACAAAAAGAAACTGGAATTAATTGATGGGCTGTCAACGGATGTGGAATCAACGGATGATGAAGGTTATCCGTTGAAGGAAGAAAATGAGCATCCGTTGAAGGTTCCTCAATTAAAACAGGCAGATGTTTCTAATAGTAAAAATCTAAAGAAACTCAACAAAAAGTTTGGTTCAACTTCCAAGAACTTTGTTAAAGAAGAAGCAAGCACATCCAAAGATGTCAGTAAGGTGAATATAGGGCACATGACCTTAGAACAGTTAAATAATAGGCTCAAGATGGTTGAGGATAAAAAGGAAACTAAAAGAAAATCTAACAGAAATGGGAAGGTAGGTGTTAACAAACATAACAATTACACACCTGATAGGTATGCTCCTAGAAAAAGCTGTGTGCATTGTAGTAGTATTAATCATCTATCTGCTAATTGCAAATCTATTAAGAAAACCCCCATAACTGTACCCTCTTCCATGCCTAACATGTCTGCATCATCTCTACATGCTATGCCTACTATGTCTCAACAGAATCCTTATGCACATTTTGCAAACATGCCATATTTTAACAATCCTTATCTTGCTGCATTTAGTATGCCTCAAATGCCATACAATATGCCTATGTGGAATAACATGTATGCACAATCCATGCCTTATCATATTCCAAATGTGCTAAATGATTCTGTGACTAACCCTACACCTCAACCAACTACATCCAAGACCAAGGTTGACTCAAAGTTACCTAAGTCTAGAGATGAAGGAGGAATGAAGTCTAGGAGAAAGGCTAACAAGAATGGACCCAAGGAAACTTGGGTACCAAAATCAAATTGATTGATTTTATGGTGTGCAGGGAAATAGAAGAAATCTATGGTACTTGGACAGTGGCTGTTCAAGACACATGACAGGAGATTTCTCCCTGCTCACAGAGTTTAAGGAAAGAGCTGGCCCTAGCATAACCTTTGGAGATGACAGCAAAGGGTTTACTATGGGATATGGCTTGATTTCAACAAGGAATGTCATCATTGATGAAGTTGCATTAGTTGATGGTCTCAAACATAACTTACTGAGCATCAGTCAACTATGTGATAAAGGGAATACAGTTTCCTTCAATTCTGAAGCCTGTGTTGTCACTAGTAAGAAAGACAACAAAGTGGTTCTAACTGGAGTTAGAAAAGGAAATGTGTACTTAGCTGACTTCAACTCTGCAAATGCAGAATCTATTACTTGTCTCTTCAGCAAAGCAAGTTCAGTTGAGAGTTGGCTATGGCACAAGAAGCTATCCCATTTGAATTTCAAGACAATGAATGATCTAGTCAAAAAGGACCTAGTAAGAGGAATTCCTCTTGTTGAATTCTCAAGGGATGGTTTGTGTGATGCTTGTCAGAAAGGCAAACAAAGGAAAGCATCATTCAAAAAGAAGCTTGAAACAACAATTGATGAACCATTACAGCTGCTACATATGGATTTGTTTGGACCAGTCAATGTATTGTCAATTGCAAGAAAAAGATATTGCTTAGTGATTGTAGATGATTTCTCAAAGTTTTCATGGGTCTATTTTCTTGGATCAAAGAATGAAGCAAGTGAAATCATTATCAATCACATCAGGCAAGTCAATAATCATCCTGACCTGAAGGTTAGGAATATCAGGAGTGACAATGGAACTGAGTTCAAGAATTTATCAATGAGGCTGTTCTGTGAAGAAAATGGAATCATGCATGAGTTCTCAACTCCAAGAACACCTCAGCAAAATGGGGTAGTTGAAAGAAAGAACAGATCTTTAATTGAGGCTGCAGAACAATGCTTGAAGAATCAAAGTTACCAACATATTTCTGGGCTGAAGCTGTTAATT
Source organism: Apium graveolens (assembly GCF_009905375.1). Lineage (NCBI taxonomy): Eukaryota > Viridiplantae > Streptophyta > Magnoliopsida > Apiales > Apiaceae > Apium > Apium graveolens. Next base: position 173,239,818 of record NC_133655.1, read on the forward strand.
GTGCCTGTTTCACTCAAAATATCTCTTTGATCAATCAAGCTAAAGGCATGACTCCTTATCAGTTGTTCAAGAGAAGAAAACCAACTCTAAACTTTCTTCATGTCTTTGGATGTAAATGCTTTATACTAAGGAATCAATCTGACCATAAAGGGAAGTTTGATGCAAAGGCTGATGAAGGGATATTTGTTGGTTATTCAGCTGGAAAATCTTATAGGGTCTACAATCTAAGAACCAACATTGTTATGGAATCTGTGCATGTTGTGTTTGATGATAAAAAGATTGATGAACTAATAGATGAGGGACAATATGAGAGACTCAAATTTGACAACATTGAGATATATTGTGATGATAGTGAAGAGGAGACTGATGGAGATAACACTTCAAAAGGGATTCAAAACATGCCCTTGGATAATGCACAAAATACTGCATCCGTTGAAAGTCAGAATTCTGCATCCGTTGATAGAGGCAATGCAGTATCCGTTGAAAGACATGGTGTATCATCCGTTGAAGTACTAAATGAAGCATCCGTTGATCATAGTTTATCAACGGATAATCGATTTACATCATCAGTTGATAGAACTCCAAGTTCCCTGCAAAGGACCAACAACTCAGGGGGAGTTTCAACTAGTCAACACTCTGTCTCACATCATGACAATACTGAGGCCACCTCATCTAGAGCACATCTTCCACTTCAAAGGAAATGGACCAAGAATCATCCCTTTGAACTGATCATTGGTGATGCATCATCTAAAGTGCAAACAAGAAGAGCTACTCAAGATGAATGTCTGTATAGTAGTTTTCTATCTCAGGAGGAACCTAAGAAAGTGGAAGAAGCCTTATTGGATCCAGATTGGATATTAGCTATGCAGGAAGAGCTAAACCAATTTGAGAGAAACCAAGTTTGGAAGCTGGTACCCAAACCAAAGAACAAGAGTCCTATTGACACAAAATGGGTATTCAGAAACAAGATGGATGAAAATGGCATTATCATAAGGAATAAAGCCAGATTGGTTGCTAAAGGCTATTCTCAGCAAGAGGGAATAGATTTTGATGAGACATATGCTCCTGTTGCAAGACTTGAAGCCATCAGAATTTTTCTAGCCTATGCAGCTCATGCCAATTTCAAAGTCTATCAAATGGATGTCAAGAGTGCATTTCTAAATGGGAAATTAGAGGAAGAAGTCTATGTAAGTCAACCTCCAGGATTTGAAGATCCAAATTTTCCAGACTATGTGTATTATCTGTTGAAAGCACTCTATGGACTGAAGCAAGCACCTAGAGCCTGGTATGAAACCTTATCAAAATTTCTTTTGGAGAATCACTTCACTAGAGGTACTGTTGATAAAACTCTCTTCTTTAGAAATGTTAATGGCTCTAGTATACTTGTTCAAATTTATGTAGATGACATAATATTTGGTTCTAAAGATGATAAACTTTGTAAAAAGTTTGCTAAGCTAATGCAAAGTAATTATGAAATGAGCCTTATGGGAGAACTAACCTATTTTCTTGGTTTACAAATTAAACAAGTTAGTAATGGAATTTTCATTAGTCAAACTAAATATATTCATGATCTTTTAAAGAAGTTTGACTTAATGGAATGTTCATCTGCAAAAACTCCCATGGCCACTGCCACCAAACTTGAATTAAATAAGACTGAAAGGTCTGTGGACATTACAAGTTATAGAGGCATGGTTGGTTCACTTTTATATTTAACTGCTAGCAGACCAGATATAATGTTTGCTACATGTCTGTGTGCTAGATTTCAAGCTAATCCTAGGGAGTCTCACTTAATAGCTATCAAAAGGATTTTCAGATATCTCAAGGGTACACCAAATTTAGGTATTTGGTATCCTAGAGAATCTGGCTTTGATCTAATTGGTTATTCAGATGCAGATTATGCAGGTTGCAAAATAGACAGGAAAAGTACAACAGGCTCCTGCCAATTCCTGGGAAACAAGCTTGTATCATGGTTTAGCAAAAAGCAAAATTCAGTCTCTACTTCTACAGCTGAGGCTGAATACATTGCTGCTGGAAGTTGCTGCTCTCAAGTGTTATGGATGAGAAATCAACTCCTTGACTATGGACTTCATGTTGATAGAATTCCTATCTTTTGTGACAACACAAGTGCCATAGCCATAACAGAGAATCCTGTACAGCACTCAAGAACCAAGCACATTGATATCAAGTACCACTTCATTAGGGAGCATGTCATGAATGGTACAGTGGAACTACATTTTGTTCCAAGTGAACAACAAATTGCAGACATATTTACCAAGCCACTTGATGAATCAACATTCACAAGATTAGTAAGTGAGCTAGGTATGCTTAATTACTCTTAAAATTCATGTCCTTATTGCAATTTGAATTGAAGCCTGAAATATATTAGTTGCTAGAACAAATTTGACTTTTAACAAAGTTTATACCATCAACGGATGTTTCCTATCCGTTGAAAGTCAAAATTGCTCTATCAACGGATATTCATTATCCGTTGAAAGACAAATACATTTCTGGAATTTTTATCCGTCAACGGATAAAACTGAAGTACCTTTCAACGGATGACAATTTGCCTTATCCGTTGAAATGTCACATCAGTCGATTCAGGTGTTTCACAGCCGTTGATTCTATTTTCTTAACCGTTGATACTCATACATACATCTGTATGTATTGGTTTTAAAGGTAGTTGTTAGAATACTTACAGTTTATTCTTAAACGGCTGAAATTCACTAACATATACTTATTGATTAATCTTTTACTAATTTTTTTTTGAAAGCATATAAGCCCTTCTGATTTTTCATTTTTACTTTACGCTTTCTTAAAATTTCAAGCATTTACCATTTTCTCTCTGCAAAACCTTCAAGTTATTCTCTGCAATTTCTACTCACAACAATGGCACCAGTCGTGAAAATTATGTCTCAATCTGGGTTCATCTATGAGAAGAACAATTTCATAGCTTTGGTAGAAAAGAATGAAGCCCATTCAGACTATCACAAAATGATGGACTTCATCAAAAACTGTAAACTTAGCTATGCAATGCTGGAAGCCCCAACGATTTACTGTGAAGTAGTTGAGGAGATTTGGACAACTGCTGAGTTCAACTCCAAAGATATGACTATCTCCTTCACTCTCAAAGGTAAAAATCACTGTATTAACTGTGATGATTTACAAGCATGTTTTAAATTACCTGAGAACAATGCCATGACACCACACACTGATAATGATGTATCCAGCATGTTAGATTCCATAGGTTATTCTCTTAACTCTGCTAGTTTAGGGAGTATTAGAAGAAAAGGCCTTAGGAAAGAATGGAGTTTTCTTGGGGATTCCTTTATAAAGGTTTTCTCTGGGAAAATTAGTAATTTTGATGCCATAACTTCATCTCTTGTTAATATGCTCTATATGCTTGTTTCTGATAGGTATTTTAACCTTAGCAACTATGTGATGCTAGAATTGGGTACTAGATTAGGTAACAAAGCTAATAGACCTAATAACATCTATTATGCTAGATTCTTTATGTTATTGGCTAACCATGTTGCTGAAGGTTTGGTCATAATCAATGAGAATAATAAACTCAAGTGCTGGGCACAAGAGAAAAGAGTTCTTGCAGATTTATTGAGAATGGATCTCAACAGCAGTGTGCCATTGGTATATTTACCAATCATGAATGCACCTCAGGTAGGTGAGGTAATTGCTTCTACAACTCCTACTTCTTCCAACCCCTCTATCTCTTTATCTTCTAGTGTGGCCATGAAATCTGTGACAATGCCCCAACAGATTTCTACCAAGGTCACCAAAACTAAACTTTCAAAATCAAAGACAAAGAAAACCACCTCTGTTGTTTCTCAAAAGACAACAGTTGTAACACCAACCATTAACCCTGAGGGGAGTGAACAGGGTGTGAGTGGTGAGGGGAGGGGTGAACATCAAAGAAACCCCCAGGATAAGGAAGGAGAGTTAAGTGCTTCCCAAGCTAGCCAAGCCACAGTTTCTCAAAATGGTGGTTGAAAAGGTATCTAGCACATCCCTAGTTGCATCCTCCCAAAAGGATGTTACTATTGAAAATAGTTCCCAACCAGGAACACAGAACAAACGAGGGAGGGACACTGAAGCCAAACACTCACCAACAAAAGCTTTTATTAGAAGAAAGAAGGCTAGAACCCAATCTTCTACACAGGGTGCACACACTGCACAGATACATCCATCTGTATCTATGCCTTCTCAAACTCAGTTTGATGTGGCTCCAATAAATGTGGAGTCACAGCCCCATTCTCTCACAATAATCACACATCAATCACCAAACACTTTATCACCATCTCTGGATGTGGATATGTTATTCCCATCAATTCCTGATTCTCCCTCTATACAACTCAGGGAGGAGCCCCACTCAAATACAGGTGATCATCATCTCTTAGATGATTTGTTGGATCACCCGCAAATTCTTTCAGATATAATTGAAGGATCTGTGTCACCATATCTCAAATCAATCTACACAGATTCAACAGTTATATCACTTTCAATTTCAACTTCTTTTCCTTCTTCAACGGATATCACTCATCCGTTGACAAGTGGTTGCTCTTCAACGGATAAGCTTAACAGCAGTTATCCGTTGATAACATCAGTTTCACCTTCAACGGATATTCCACATCCGTTGATAGTCTCTCCACACATAACTGAATCAATTCCAAGTGTAGAAGACATGAATACTGTGCAATCACTCTTAGGATTGAGGGAAGGGAGTGAAAATTTGAGTGAGAGGCTGGGTTGCTCCCAGGCAAAAGGAGAGATTGAGAGCTCAAAAATGCATGCTATTTCTTCCAGCATGGCAAAAGTAAGTGAGAGGAGTACCACCTTAGTAGGTGAAGGTGAGGGAGTGAGTTGTGTGAGCCAGGGGGAGCCCCTGATGCAAGAAAATAGAGAAAAAGAGAGAAAGGCAGGTACAGTAGATATAAGGGTGGAACCAACCATTGCTAGTGAGTCAATGATTATGGATGATGCTGAAAAGGAAAGACAATTTCAGCAACATTACAAAGCTGTAATTGATAACATTTCCTTGGATGCTGACACTTTTACTCATCCTGTGTCAGCCTATCAAATGTTGGCTGCTCAGGGCAATGAGGAGGCAGAAAAGACACTACATCTAGTACACACAACAGAATCTCTTCAAAGGGATAAAGCTGCTATTAACAAGATGCCTTCTACAGCTGGTGAGCCATCTGAGGAATTTGGAGTAAATTCTGATGATGATGACTCTGTTTCTTTTGATGGAAGCATGAACTTAGGGGGAGATGAAGGCCCTAGTTCAATTCCAAATCTACCTGAATGGGCTTTGACAAAGGAGTATAGATCAGGGGAATTCAATGTCTCCTTAGTCAAACAAATCAACACTATTCAACAGGCCATTCAGAACACTTCACATGCAAGTATCAAGGCTATCCTTCAAGCTCACCTGGACTCACTGCATCTCATGAAGTTGCAGCAAGTAAAGCAGAATCTGAGTATGGATGATCTCAGGAAGGATATTGCTGACTTGAAATCCTACAGTTCTGAAAAATTGGATTCAGTCATGCCCTATGGTACATTGCAGGACTTGGTTTTGAGATTGAAAAAGGAATCAGTTACTGAGAAAAGGCTGGCCAAGTTGGAAGACAGAGTTCAAGTTATTGAAGATTCTGTGGCCACCATTCTTCACAACCAACAATCTCAAACCAGTCTCCTAATGCAGCTGGCAAAAGCACAAGGCTTGACCCCTCTCCTTGATGATAACAAAAAGGGGGAGAGTAAAAGGGAAGGGGAAGGAGAGCCATCTACAAAAATCAAAATATCTAAAGTGCTAGTTCCTGCCATCACTACTTCTCCAATCATTCAAATCAAAGGAAAACCTGATGGAATTGATTTGATTCAGCTAGCAGCAGCTGAAATTCAAGTGAAAGAGCAAAGGAGGAGAATTGATGAAAGGTTACAACTGTTGTTTGGCTCTACACAAGATAAATCAACATCTGTGAAATATAGCACAAAGATTGAACCAATCAACATGGAGCTCAAGCCAGTAGGGAGACATAAGGATGGAGAAGCTTCTTCCAAAGAACTACAAGCTATAATTCTCAAGCCCAATAAAAGATCCAATAAGGACTCTACAAAGAATCCTTTAAAAGAAGTGGACTTTCCTCCTCCAAAAGCTGATGAGAACAAGCTTTTAGGTAGGAGTATTGCTTATCTCAAAGAGACCATGGATGAGGCTGTAAGGAGAAATAGGGCTATTATCTCTAGAGAGGGAAAGAGCATATGTGTGATGCAAGGACATCCCAAATTCTCAATAGCCAAGAAGGAAGAAGTCAAGCAACTAAAGGCTGACAAAAGAGCACAAGCAAAGCTTGAACAACAGCTAAAGTCAAGTCAAGTTGAAGAAGAGAAAGGAATTGAAGTCAGGGGTGAAGACAAGATTGCAAACCTAGATGAGGTTTTTGGGAGTATATTTGGTGAGAGTATGGAAGAAAGAGAGGAATGGCAGAAGGGAAACAGAAGAAAGGCCAAGGCACATAGAAGGAGTGAAGATAATACTGAAGTAACCAAATCTATATCTAAACCACTACCTTCCATACCTGAACCTCTTGTTGCTAATCCCTCTATAAACATCCATGGTGAACCAATCATTCCAAAAGAGGAACCTATTGATTGGGACACCATCAAATTGCCTATCTTTCTAACCACTCTTCCACTACCAAAGAAACAGAAAAGAAAACCCAAATCTACATCTCCCATAACCTCTAAGAAATTCACTCAAAAACAAAAGCCTAAGCCTAAGCCATCCATTTCTAAAGATGATTATGTTCACATCTGTGACATAAAAGAAATTTCAGACATTGAACTCTATCTGGATGAGCTGGAGGATGTAAGCGGAATAGCTGCTTACAGACAGCTACCAGAGAGATTAGTGTTCAGATACAAAGGAGCTGGGGAAAGAACATGGCCTCTCCACAAGATTCTGAATGAAGGCTACTCTACCTTGATTAGAGTCTTTTCAGCTATACAAAAGGATTCTGGCTTTACCAGAACTGCCAAGACTGAAATTCTCAACAAGATTGCCAATATAAGGAAAACTTGGAGGGAGCCCAATGCTTTACCCAGGACTTTACTCATTCAAGAAAGGGGAATTACAATTCACAAATCACCTCATTGGTTGATGGAATTTAGAGATGATAAAGGAGTCAGAAGATTTTTCAGACTTGAAGACCAACTCAAGATTGCCAGCAATGAAACTCTCAAGGAAATGCAATCTAAGTTGGATATCAGTGTTGAAGATGAAGCTGAATTCTTCAGACAACTCCAACTCCAAATTGAGGAAAATGACAAAGGGCTAGGAAAGAAAACCAGGGAACAAAGAAGAAAAAGATGATTTGCTCAGGCTAAAGGAGTATCCTTGGAAATACTGTAAATCTTCAATTTCCTCCTAGTACATATATTTTTGCAGCATTTTCAAATTTCTACTTAGTTTCAATTCATATATCTGTTAAGTGTTTTGTTATCATCAAGATAACCCTGAATTTATGCCTACAATTCTTATAGACATAAATAGGGGGAGATTGTTAGGAATATATGTGCATTAGTTTGATGATATGTTTAACAAAACACTTAAGTAGAAATTCAGTGTCTGTAGCCTCAACGGATAAGACCACTTTGGCTATCCGTTGATGGTGTAGCTTTACTTAGAAATAAGTCTAGTGTTGTAGCATATTTCAGTCTCTGTATTTAAGATGTAATTCTTAGAAGTTGAGAGAAACTATGAGTCATGTTGACTACTAGAAGATATGCAGATAGGAAGGCCAATTGTAAATATTTCATGCCTTGTAATTTTGTATAAATGAAGTGGTATAAACGGATGACTTAAAGACCTTCAACGGATGAGAAGCTAAGCTTCAACGGATGTCTCTAAAGCTTCAACGGATAACATCCTTCAACGGATGAGTGCATCAACGGATGAAAGCTTCAACGGATGTTCTGTTGATTAACCGTTGATAAGTGGTAGTTGTACCTACAAACAGAGGCACGTGGGTGAACAGAGATAACTGAAATGTGGCAGCCTAATTTCAGGAACATCAAAAAAAGCAGCTGTTCTACTCTAGTATAAAGAGACATTAAGTCAACAAAGTACTGGAGTGAACTGGAGAAGAAACAAGTGGAGATCTTACTTTATTATATTATTATATCCTTGTCTTCACTTGTAAACTTGGTAATATATAAACCAAGTAGTAGCTAGTAATTAGATAAGAATTTTTCCAGAGCTGTTTAGAAAAATCTTGAGAGAAAAATTATCTAGTTTGTACTAGGATGCAGCTGTGATCAAATTCTTAGATCACAGAATTTCTGAAATACCATCTCTGGTGGAACAACAAATCCACCAGAAAAGTTTTTAAAGGTTTATTGTGTTCTTTACATTTGTGTTTGAATATATATCTGTCTGTATCAGCTTAAAGCAATTCACACACTTGTTCATCTTGAACACACAGTCTTTATAAACTGCTCAAAACTTGAAAAAGTTTTGAGATTTACATTCAACCCCCCCTTCTGTAAATCTCATTGTTAGTTCTCTAGAAATAACAGTATCATCCAGCTTTGTGACAAAGGCAACTCAGTAACCTTCAACAAAGAAGCCTGTGTTGTGACTAACAATCAAAACAACAAAGTGGTTCGCACTGGTGTGAGAAGAGGAAATGTGTATCTAGCTGACTTCAAGTCAACTAAAGCAGAATCTGTAACTTGTCTTCTCAGTAAAGCAAGTCAAGATGAAAGTTGGCTATGGCACAAGAAGCTATCCCATCTAAACTTCAAGACAATGAATGAGCTGGTAAAGAAAGAGCTAGTTAGAGGCATTCCTCTAGTGGAGTTTACAAAGGATGGACTGTGTGATGCCTGCCAAAAAGGGAAGCAGATCAAAGCATCATTCAGGAAGAAACTTGATTCAGCAATTGAAGAGCCTCTGCAACTCCTTCACATGGATTTGTTTGGACCAGTCAATGTATTGTCAATTTCAAAGAAAAGATTTTGCCTAGTAATTGTAGATGATTTCTCAAAGTTCTCTTGGACATATTTCCTAAAGTCTAAAGATGAGGCTAGTGATATCATCATCAATCACATAAGGCAAGTTAACAATCATCCTAATTTCAAAGTTAGAAGAATCAGGAGTGACAATGGAACTGAGTTCAAGAACTATATCATTAGAGCATTTTGTGAGGAAAATGGGATCTTGCATGAGTTTTCAGCAGCAAGGACTCCACAACAGAATGAAGTAGTGGAAAGAAAGAATAGATCTCTTATTCAAGCTGCAAGGACAATGCTTGAAGAATCAAAATTACCAACATATTTCTGGGCTGAAGCTGTAAACACTGCATGCTACACTCAGAACATCTCTCTGATTAATCAAGCAAGATGCATGACACCTTATCAATTGTTCAAGAACAAGAAGCCAACTCTAAACTTTCTTCATGTCTTTGGCTATAAATGCTATATTCTGAGAAATCAAACTGATCAAAATGGGAAGTTTGATGCCAAAGCAGATGAAGGAATTTTTGTTGGATATGCTGTTGGTGAAGCATATAGAGTCTACAATCTAAGAACCAACATTGTTGTGGAATCTATACATGTTGTGTTTGATGATAAAAAGATTGAAGGACTGAAAGATGGAGATTACCATGAGAGTCTCAAATTCGACAATATTGAGATGGTTAGTGATGAAAGTGATGATGAGAGTGATCAAGAAACAGTGTCTAAGGATAATGCAGACAAATCTACCACCAATGAAGCACAAAACTCAACATCCGTCGAGTTGCAAAATGCTTCATCCGTCGGAAGGTAATCTGTGTTATCCGTCGGTAGACAACCTGCCTCATCCGTCGGTACTCAAGATTCACCATCCGTCGGGTTATCAAAAGAAGCAGGAAGTCAAGGCAGATCACCCATAGAAAGTACCCCTTTCTCAAATCATAGATCCACAAACTCAGGGGAAGTTTCTAGAAATCATAACTCAATCACACATCAAGACAACATTGAGGTCTCTTCATCTAGAGCTAATCTTCCTCAACCAAGGAAATGGACAAAAGATCACCCCTTTGAACTGATTATTGGTGATGTTCCTTCTAGAGTTCAAACCAGGAGAGCAACTCAAGAAGAATGTCTATACAGCAGCTTTCTGTCAAAGGAAGAACCAAAGAAGGTAGAAGAAGCCTTGTTAGATCCTGATTGGATTTTAGCTATGCAGGAGGAGCTAAACCAATTTGAAAGGAATAAAGTATAGAAGCTGGTACCCAAGCCTAAAGGAAAGAATCTAATAGACACCAAATTGGTATTCAGAAACAAGATGGATGAAAATGGCATAGTAGTAAGGAACAAAGCCAGATTGGTTGCTAAAGGCTATTGCCAGCAAGAAGGAATAGATTTTGATGAAACATTTGCTCCTGTTGCAAGACTTGAAGCCATCAGAATCTTCTTAGCCTATGCAGCCCATGCCAATTTCAAGGTCTATCAAATGGATGTCAAAAGTGCCTTTCTGAATGGAGATTTGGAGGAAGAAGTGTATGTTAGTCAACCTCCTGGCTTTGAAGATCCAAATTTTCCAGAGTATGTCTATTATCTACTGAAAGCACTTTATGGACTGAAGCAAGCACCTAGAGCCTGGTATGACACTTTATCAAAGTTCCTTTTGGAAAATCACTTCACAAGAGGTACTGTAGATAAAACTCTATTTTTCAGAAATGTTAATGGCTCTAGCATACTTGTTCAAATTTATGTAGATGATATTATCTTTGGCTCTACAGATGAGAAACTTTGTAAAAAGTTTGCCAAACTGATGCAAAGTAAGTATGAAATGAGTATGATGGGAGAACTAACTTACTTTCTTGGTTTACAAGTTAAGCAAGTTAGTGATGGAATATTCATTAGTCAAACTAAATATATTTTGATCTTTTAAAGAAGTTTGATCTAATGGATTGCACATCTGCAAAAACTCCCATGGCCACTGCAACTAAGCTTGAACTAAACACTACTGAAAAGTCTGTGGATATTTCAAGCTATAGAGGCATGGTTGGCTCACTTCTGTACTTAACAGCTAGTAGGCCAGATATAATGTTTGCTACATGTTTATGTGCTAGATTTCAGGCTGATCCTAGAGAGTCTCACTTAATAGCTATTAAGAGAATTTTCAGATATCTCAAGGGAACACCAAAACTTGGCATTTGGTATCCTAGAGATTCTGGTTTTGATCTAACTGGTTATTCAGATGCAGACTATGCAGGTTGTAGAATTGACAGAAAAAGCATAACAGGAACTTGTCAATTTCTAGGAAACAAGCTTGTGTCCTGGTTCAGTAAAAAGCAAAATTCAGTTTCTACCTCTACAGCTGAAGCTGAATATATTGCTGCTGACAGTTTCTGTGCACAATTTTATGGATGAAAAATCAATTGCTAGAATATGGTTTGCAAGTTGAGAGGATTCCTTATTTCTGTGATAACACAAGTGCAATTGCGATCACTGAAAATCCATTGCAACATTCAAGGACAAAGCACATAGATATCAAGTACCATTTCATAAGGGAACATGTAATGAATGGTACTGTAGAGTTACATTTTGTTCCAAGTGAGAAGCAACTTGTAGATATATTTACCAAGCCACTGGATGAATCCACCTTTTCTAGGTTGGTAAGTGAGTTAGGTATGCTTAATTACTCTTGAATCTATCTGAGTTATTTTGCAAGTTGAAAAGTAGCCAGAAATTTAACTGATTTTTAGTCATGGATGAAATTTTGGCTAAGTCAAAATTTGCATCTCGACGGATGACCATTATCCATCAAGTTAAGTCATCCGTCGATATACAATGTGCAAATAAAAATCAATTATTTTTCTGGAATCTTTTAAAACTCGATGGATAACAGTTTATCCTCATCCGTCGAAGTGTCTAAATCTTAACCGTTAATTCCCTGAACATTATCCATCGAGTATACTTACAGTTTGTAAGCATTACACGGCGGATAATGAGTGGAATTTTTACAGTTTATTTTTAAAATGGCTAATTTAGGCAATTTCTATTGGGTAATTTACTTCTCTTTATTATTTTTATCCGTTGTTTTTGAGCAAAGTATAAAAGCTTATTTCATTCTAATCATTTTCTTTTATCATTCTCAAATTCAACTGTGTTAATTTCATTCTCTCTCAAGCAAAAATCCTCTTTCTCTCCAAGCTTTCCTTCTTTAACAATGGCACATGTAGTAAAGATTATGTCTCAGACTGGGTTCATTTATGAGAAGAACAACTTAACTGCTTTAGTCAACAAGGGCATTCAGCAATCAGAAGACTATCACAAGATGATGGACTTCGTGAAGAACTGCAAGTTAAGTTTTGCCATGCTTGAATCACCCACAATCCTTTGTGAAGTTGTAGAAGAGATGTGGACATCTGCAATTTACAACTCTACTGACAAAACCATCACTCTGACCATCAAAGGTAATGAATTCTGTATCAATAGTGATGTGATAAAAGCATGTTTCAAGATTCCTGATGATAATGTAACTTCACCACACACTGACACTGATTTCATCAATATGCTTAATTCCATGCATTATGCACTTCCTACTAATAAGCTAAGTGATATTAGGAGATTAGGTCTTAGGAAGGAATGGAGTTTTATGTGTGATGTTGTAACTAAAGTTTTCTCTGGAAAAATCAGTAATTTTGATTCTGTGAACATTTCCATGCTTAACATGCTATACATGCTAGTTACAGACAAATTTTACAATTTCAGTGACCTTGTCATATATGAGTTAGGTTTTAAACTAGGTGAGTTAGCCAAAAGGGGAAAGAACATATATTATGCTAGATTTTTTATGCTATTGGCTAACCATCTTTGTCAAGAAATTGCACTTGAGAACCCAAACAACAAATTAGCTTGTTGGGTTCAAGAGAGAAGAATCATTGCAGATTTAAACAGAGCCAACCACCATAGGGATGTGCCAATGTTCTATTTCCCTGTAATGCTGACACCTCAGGTAAGTGAGGTAAGTTCATCCATACCCTCAACTATTCCAATCTCCTCTATTTCTTTGACTTCAGGCATAGCTATGGCAACTGTGAGAATGACCAAACAGTTGCCTACCAAAGCTGCCAAAACAACTGTAAATTCCAAATCCAAATCAAAGAAAACCCCTTCCGGTATCTCTCAAAAGGTACCAGTTGAAAAATCTACCAAAGCCAAAGAGGGGAGTGTGAAGGAGGGTCAGATAGGTGAGGGAAGGGGTGAACATCAAAGAAACCCCAAGGATAAGGTAGGAGAGTTGAGTGAATCCTAGCCTAGCCACACTGCAGTTCCCAACAAACTGCAGTGCTTAAAAAGGACTAAAGCTCACTTCTAGCTGCATCCTCCCAAAAGGATGTGGCTATTGAACAAAGCTCTCATCCAAGAGCACATGCCAAAAGGGTTAGAGACACAAGCTCACCCCAAACTTACACTAGAAAGAAGAAATCCAAAACAACTGGGGATGCACAGGGCACACACACGGTGCAAACTGGTACTAAAGACACAGTCCCTGCACCTTCTCAAATTCAGATTGATGTGGCTCCAATAAATATGGAGTCACAACCAAAATCTGTTATAATAGAAGCCACTGAAACACCATACTCACCAACTAACTCACTGGAAGTGGATATGATAAACACTTCAATTCCTGATTCCCCTTCTTTAACTCTGTTGGGGAAGCCAAAATCTAGTGCAAGTGAGCATCATCTTTTAGATGATTTGTTGGCTCACTTGCCAATTCTTTCAGATACTATTGTGACATCTGTGCCTCAAATAACTTCAATCAACACAGAGTCAACAATAGTTTCTCTTCCCACCTCATTCATTTATACTCTCTTGATGGATATTGCTCATCCGTCGAGTAGTGATTGTATCCCGATGGATAAGCTTAACAGCAGTTATCCGTCGGATAGCTTTACCACTCACCCGATGGATATCACTTATCCATCGAGTGTCTCTGCACAACTTCAAACTTCAATTATTTCTAGTGCAGAAGATTTAGCGGTAATACAATCACTCTTAGGACTGAGAGAGGAGAGTGCTTTGAGTGAGAGGCTGGGTTGCTCCCAGGAAAAAGGAGAGGAAAAGAGTGAATCTCAGCAATCCATTTATTCAGGATTGGCAAAAGTGAGTGAGATGAGTCCCACCTTAGTAGGTGAAGGTGAGGGTGTGAGGGTGGGGAGCCAGGGAGAGACCCTGATGCAATAAAAGAGAGAATATGAGAGAAAGGAAGGTACATGAGAAATAAGGGTGGATCCAGCCATTGCTAGTGAGTCAATGATTGTGGATGATGCTGAAAAGGGAAGACAATTTCAGCAACATTACAAAGCTGAAATTGATAACATTTCCTTGGATGCTGACACTTTTACTCATCCTGTGTCAGCCTATCAATTGTTGGCTGCTCAGGGCAATGTGGAGGCAGAGCAGGCTTTGAATTTGGTGCACACCACAGAATCTCTTGAAAGAGATAAAGCTGCTATTAACATGATGCCTTCTCAAGCTGGAGAGCCATCTGAAGAATTTGGAGTAAATTCTAATGATGATGAATCTGGTTCTTTGGATGGAAGCATGAACTTAGGGGGAGCTGAAGGCCCAAGTTCTGCTTTAAGTTTACCTGAATGGGCATGGGCATAGGAATCTACACCAGGACAATTTGAGGTGTCTTTTGTCAAACAAGTAATAGCTATTCACAAGCCCTTCAGGAAACTTCAGATGCTGGTACCAAGGCTGTTCTTCAAGCTCACCTAGACTCTCTACATCTAATTAAGATCCAGCACTTAAGACAGAATCTCAGTGTGGATGAACTGAAAAGAGATATAGCTGACTTGAAGACCTATAACTCTGAGAAGCTGGATTCAGTAATGCCATATGGTACCATACAAGATCTACTACTAAGATTAAGGAGAGAATCAGAATCTGAAAAGAAGCTAGCCAAGCTGGAAAACAGAGTTCAAGTTATTGAAGATTCAGTGGCTATTCTTCTTCAAAATCAACAGACTCAGACAAATCTTCTCATGCAACTGGCTAAAGCACAAGGCCTAACTCCTCAACTTGATGATAAAAAAAAGGGGGAGAGAGAATCAAGTAAGGGGGAGAAAGGACCAACAGAGGGGGGAAAACTTTAAGTACAAATCAGCAAAGTAATTGTACCTTCAATTACTATCTCCAAACCACCAGTTGCAGATGGTATAGATCTAATTGAAGCAGCAGCAGCAAATTTGAAAGTTGCTGAAAAAGGAAAGTTGAGTTTAATCAACTGGGAAAAGATTGATGAGGAAATTCAGAGAAAGTTTAAACTAGTTGAGGAGCCAGTTAAGTCAGCCATCCATCACTCTCATGTCAAGCCAATCAGTGTGAATGAGATGAGCATGAACTATCTGGAGAAAGGACAATCTTCCTGCATCAAATCACAAAAGGCTGAAATAATTCTCAAACCAAGGGCAAATTATCCAAAGTCATCTTTGAAGAATCCCTTGGACACTGTGTATGAGACACCCAAGCCTGATGAAAAGAAGCTTCTGTCAAGATCCATTATCTTCTATAAAGATCCAGCTGATTCAGCTTCAAAAAGGAGAATTGCTGAGATATTCAGAAATGGAAAGGAAATTTGTGTGGTAGCTGGACATCCACAGTTTTCTCAAGCAAAGAAAGAAGAAAAAGCCAGATTAAAGCAGGAAAAGAGGCAAGCTGCTCTAGATGCAAAGAAGTCTAAACAAAAGAAAGAACAGATTGCTATCTTGGCCAAGCTATAGGCTGTGAATTCTTCTCAACAAATTCCTTCACAACCATCTGAAGCTGCTGAATCAAAGAAGAAGATTGAAGAACAGAAGAAATCCCCAAGAAAGAAAGAATTGTCTAGAAGAACTAAAAAGAAACTGGATGTTGTTGACAAGGAATTGGAAGATCAATTTCCTAAGGAATCCACACCAGCAAAAACTCAAGCATCAAAGCCCTCTGTGGTATTTGAAGAAATAAGGATGGTGGACCCCTACAGGAACATACATGGAGAGCCTATTGTGCCAAAGGATGAGCCAATAGAGTGGGATAAATTACCAATTCCTGACTTCAACTTGCCAATCCCTACCAAGCCAAAAAGGACAAAATCAAGGGTAGTCAAGAAAGTGAAGCTGTCACCTCTCAAATCCAAGTTAGTAGTTAAAGCTCAACCCAAGGTCAACAGGGGGGACTACTTGTACTTGTGTGACATCAAAGAATTCTTAGATCTAAACCTTTATCTGGAGGAACTGGATGAAGTAAGGGCAATTGATGCATACAGAAACCTACCTGAAAGGTTGATGTTCAAGTACAAAGGAGGAAGGGAGATTCAATGGCCTCTTCACAGGATACTTCAAGAAAGCCAAGCTGTGTTGATCAAAGTCTATTCATCCTTCAAGAAAAACTTTGGGTTCAATGTAACTGCAAGAAGACTAGTATTGAAGAAGATTGAAGAGCTGAGGAGTGTTAGAGCTAAAGACACTCCCAAAGACTCTAATCATCCCATACACAGGGAGAAGAGTGCATCTAAGGCCCTACTGGCTGATGGAATTCATGGATGACAAGGGTGTGAGAAGATTCTTCAGAATAGAAGACCAATTGAGTATCTCTAGAAATGAGACTCTCTTGGAGATGCAAGAAATGCTAGATCTCTCAGAATCTGATGAACTAGAATTCCACAGGCAGCTCCAGAATCAAATTAAAGAAAACAACCAGAAAGCTTGGAAGACGATCCAGACCTTCAAGAAACTAGAAAAACCTGCTCAGGCTAGAGGAGCATCTTGAACTGACTGTGAGCCAAACCTTGTACATTTTGTTTAATTGAAGCACTTTCAGTTTTATCTACTTATCTTTAAAGATATATGTTTAGGATGTTTTGTTATCATCAAGTATCTCTGAATTTATGGCTACAATTCCAGTAGACATAAATTGGGGGAGATTGTTGTGAATATGTTCTGTACCTGATGATCACTTAAACAAAACATCTAAGTAGATTTTACTTAGTGAAATAATGTAGCACTCGACGGAGAAGAATTATAGTCCCGACGGATAACTCATTATAGTCCCGACGGATGATTAACTTATTATCCATCGAGTGAATAACTTATGTAATAATAAGTTTGTAGCACAGTGATGTATGCACCTTTGTATAGAATCTGTAATAGCATATAAGTCATGTTGACTTTAACTAGATATGCAGAATAGGTTGATTAATTGTACATAAGTAATGTCTTGTAGTTCTGTATAAGTGAAATGAAGTCAAGTGCCAAAATAGCTACCGACGGATGATTAACAAAGCCTTCGACGGATGATCAAATGACTATCAACGGATGTTTAACATAGCAGTCGACGGATGATCAATTAAGTCATCGACGGATGATCTGAAAGTCGACGGATGATCATATCAAGAATTCAAACATTAGTTGAACAGTGAAAGCTGACACACAGCCGTCGAGTTGTATACAAACACATTGTGGAAGCCCATTAACTGGGTAATAGAGGACGAAAAGCAGCAAAGATTAAGACTGTTAGATTTTATATTTGTTCAGTCTTTTTGACTTTGTAATCTTGGTATTATATAAACCAAGAGAGTAGCAAATAGAAAAATAACTGAGATAACTGAGAGAAACTCAAAAACAGAGAAATCTTTATAAGCATAATCTTTAGCATTTCCTGTATTCTCAGTAGTTCTATTTTGTAAGCAGCTGTGAGCATTTCTGCACACAGAGTCCTCTCGATATATTATATATATCTTTGGTGGAATTGTTTAAATCCACCAGAAAGTTTTTAAAGACTCTTGTTTTTAATTACTTGTGTTTTGATTCATTTAAGTTTATATTCCGCATTGTGCTAATCAAAACAAATATATCAATAATCGAGTTGAACATTTTATTTCAAGAAAAAGGTTCAAGAATTCCATTCAACCCCCCTTCTGTAATTCTTGCTACATTGTTAAGGGACTAACAATACTGTTGTTGTGATGTATATATGTATATACATTATCTTGTGATAAGTGCATGATTGTTATTAACAAATCTTGCGATATATTGGAGCATGTGATATGGTATATATGCATGTCTGTTCCGTAATCTTGATATATATCTGTTGATTCCATTACTGATAAGTTGCATAATACCTATGCTAGAGATAAGCAGTAGTTGCGTATACCCTTAGTATAGGGGACCCAAAGGTGAACATTTTCTAAAAACCGGGAGTCGATGTTCCCGAGTATAATCTATGTATATATTTATATATATATGGATATAGTTTTCAAAACTATTAATCGATTAAGGTTTATTCGATAACTTTATTTTATTTAATGAATATTATCTAGGATATTCATTCGAGGACTTATGACTCCGTTTATTTTATTTAATAAATATTATTTTGAATATTCATTCGAGGACTTATGACTCCACTTATTTATTAAATAATATTCTTTATTTTATTAAAGGATGATGTTTGATAATCATACTTATTTTCGATTATTCAAAAAAAGATCGTACTTTTGTATAAGTATATCTTCGGTTATTTATTATTCATTTCAAGTATGAGTTTTAAAACTTCTACTTCAATCATTTTTATAAATATTATCCTTATGGGAATATTATTTAAATAATAATATTCAGATACTTTCTAACACATCGGGACTGATTTATTTCTTTAAATCAGCATTACTCCAAACATTCTTAAAAATGTTTTCGAGTCTTAAAAATGATTTTTAAAAGATTAGAGCGGATCCCAAAACTCTTTTTTATATTTAAGATCTTCCTTTCGAAGGGGATTTAAATACTCGCTCAAAACCTGAGGGATCCGGCTCTGTGGTGTGTTTTATATTCGCAACAAGGTTGCTATTTTGATCAAAGAGTTTTTGATTACTTACCCAACACTCGGGAAGTAAAATTCTTGGAACAAGTTAATCCATTAACAGGCATCGCCTGGGAAATATCAGTGAGTTTTCCTTTCCAGCTAGATACGACTTCTTGGTGGAGCCGTATCAACAAGTTTCTACTTGGGGAAATGGGGGACGAGCTTTACGTTTCAGAGTCATTGATTTCATTTGAACTAAGAGTGGCGTAAGTGGTCGAGTGGCACCGGCCCAGCCTTATTATATTGTCCCAAATGGCCTGGAAGTTCCGCTAAGACGGTACATTCCTTAGGAGTCCAGTATTCGGTTGACAAGTAAATCCGACAGGTTCTCCTCTACATGTAGAAAATGGTGGGGTTGCACTACTATGACTGATCATCGTAAGTGGTCTTCCTGGCGCGGCAAACTCCCGTAATGAGTTGATCATCCAGTTGGATATTTCTGCAACACTACCCAGAGCACTTCGATAGAAAGGCTATGGCTGGGCGATTGTTGAATGTTGGCAGGGTCGAGTTTTCAAAATGATGTTTCCATCAAATAAAGTATCTCGTAACTTCATTTCTTTTGAATGATATTTCAAAGATTGATTCTATACAAGTTATGCCTTGTAGCTTCATATATGTGATGAACTATTTATACCTTGAATGGTGGTAGTTCAAGTAGTATTCGGAAAGGATATAAGTATATTGGAGTGTCTTGTAACTTCATCTTTTCAACTTATATCTAGTAAATGATTATCTTATGCATGACAAAGATTTTCAGAAAAACGTTGAGACAAGGTTAGATATATGAGATCAGCTTGCAACGATATTTTTATACAGTTATAAACTGGAACTCTGTGTATATTATACATGGCAGAAGAATTCAAAGATTTTGAAAAGTATATAAGTATATATACTGAATATTTTGCGACTTCGTCACATTAAGAGGTCAAACTTGGTTCATTTCTTCTTGAACAAGACTTTCATGAGTACTATGAGAATGCTCATATATTGTTAATTATTATGCATATTATTTCGGTGGGCTTGTTGCTCACCCTTGCTTTCTTCTTTCATCACACAACAACAGATAAAAAGGATGAACATGACCAAGCTCCCAATTCGTAAGCGGTTAGGAAATGTTCTGCAGTTTTCTCGAAGCGTTGATGCCGCCGTAGCTGAGGTAGGAGCTACCAATAGGCTAGGTTTTCAACTATTGATGAACCAGACTTATGTATAATATGAATTGTAATAATGGCAAGGAATATGTAAATTTATTCAGAACCCTTTTAAGATGTAATGGCTTTTAATTGTGGAATAAAATGAAATGTGTTATTTTTGGTATTCATCTCTAGGACTATAACTTGTGGTGTGTGTGTGTGTATATTGTGGGGTCACAGTACGCAACAGTTGGTTGATTGTTAAGATTAAGTATTATTATGGGAAATGCAACTCGTGACGACCCGGATCCCCGACCCCGAATCTAGGGGTGTTACAGCTTTGTTCCTATTATTGTTACATGTTAGTCCCTTAACAATATGACAAGAATTACAGAAGGGGGGTTGAATGGAATTCTTGAAACTTTTTCTTAAAATAAAAATGTTCTAACTCGAATATATATATATATATATAAGTGTGAATTGATTAGCACAATGCGGAATAGTTACTTAAATGAATCAAATCACAAGTAATTAAAAACAAGAGTCTTTAAAAACTTTCTGGTGGATTTGAATGATTCCACCAGAGATATATATTATATATCGAGAGAACCCTGTGTGTAAAATGCTCACAACTGCTTACAATAATTGAACAACTAAAAGTACAGAGAAATGCTAAGAATTCTGCTTACAAATATTTCTCTGCTTGTATCTTAGAACGATGGTTTCTTAGTTGTTACTTCTTGGTTTACATATCACCAAAATTATAAAGTAATGAGACAGGATAATAAAACAAAAACTATCTAGTCTATTACAATGCTACTTCATTACTCTATTCCGGTATCTTTGAATATCTTCATAATAGCATGGAAATAGAAATGCTTCTTTGTTCTCGAAAACCCAGTTGAATAGGCTACCACGTTCCATTTGCATCCACTCGACGCATGTGATTGTGTTGTCACTGTCAACAGATATTAGCTTCTATTACCGGTTTGCTGATCATGAATCCTAAGAAATTGCTTGCTTCTACTCCGAAGGTACATTTCTCCGGATTCAATTTAAGTTGGTTCTTTCTCAGGTTGTCAAAGCACTCCTTTAGATCTTCTACGTGTCCTGGTATATTTGTTGATTTGGAAATTATTTCATCGACATAACACTCCAAATTCCTCCCAATTTGGGACTTGAATATCTTGTTCATGGCTCTTTGGTAAGTGGATCATGCGCTTGTCAGTCCAAATGGCAGCATCACATAAGCGTAGACTGCTATGTGAGTTATGAATGATATCTTAGGTATGTCCTTCGGGTTCATCTTGATATGGTTGTATCCGAAGAAGGCGTCTATGAAACTTAGCATGATGTATCCGGAGGTGGCATCTATCAACTGACCAATATTGGGGAGAGGGTATGGGTCCTTCGGGCATGCATTAATCAAATCAGTGTAGTTCACACACATTCTCCACGTGCCGTTCGACTTCTTTACCATGACAACATTTGCTAGCCACTCCGGGTACTTAATTTCTTTGATGATTCCCGCTTTGAGTAACTTCTCTACTTCTTCGTCTATGGCTTTTTGCCTCTCCGGGGTGAAGTTCCTTCACTTCTACTTGACTGGTTTTCCGTTGGGGTTGACATCCAAGTTGTGCATTGCTACAGACTCATGTAGTATGGGCATGTCTCTTGGACTCCAGGAAAACACATCTTTGTATTCCCGGAGCAAGGACATTAGTCTTTCTTTGAAGGACTCCTCGAGTCCTGACCCAACTTTCACCTTTTTTTAGGACTGCTTTCATCAACCTGGACCTCCTTTATTTCAACTGCAGTTTCGATTTTTTCTTGTTCTTTGTTTGAAACCATTTGATAGATTCGGGCTTTGGAGTTCTTCTTGATGTAGAAGTTTATTTATTCTGATCCTTTATCTCCGGTTGCTTGCATGGTAGGACTAGCTTGGTCTAGGACCTGATTTGCCCTGTCGACTACCATGACTTGGTTGCTTGTCGGTCCCTCCGGACTTGGTATGTTTGCTTCTTGTTCCGGACTTAATTCAATCAGTTGTACTTCTTTTATTATTTCTTCCCTTGGCCGGGGTCGGTGCTTCTTTATGCTTTGCTGTTTGTGAAGGACTGTGGCCTTCCTTTTGTTGTCCTGGTGGGTTTCTGCCATGACTAACCCCTGGCTATAGCGTGTTTCGGCAACTCCATAATCTTCTTTTATCTCCCCGACTCCTGTCGGGGCTGGGAACTTGATTTTGAGATGGGAGATTAAGGTTATCGCTTGCATCATGGTTAGAGCTGATCTGCCAATGATTCCATTGTATGATGAAGGAGTGTTGATGACATAGAACTTATTGACATGAGTTACTTGGTTAGGAGCAGTTCCAAAAATGACAGGCAGGTACAAGGTCCCTTGAATCGGGACTAAGTTGTGTCCGAACCCATAGAGTGGATCCTCCCAACAATCATTTGAGTGGACGCTCCCTAACTGCATTCGATCCACGGTGTGCTTGAAGAGAATATTTACCGAGGAACCATTGTCTATCAACATTCTTCTTACTTCATTATCAAAGATGTCCAAGGTGACAACTAAAGCTGCATTGTAGTGGGGGTTGACTCCTTCATAGTCCTTACTGCTGAAGGATATCACCAGATCTGGGAGTGATTGGATTGAGAGCACTTCTTCGCCAAAGTCCGGGCTCCGTGGTGGGGAGTGGGAGCCCCCTAGTATTACATTAACTACGTTCTTTCCTCTCTTTTGCGCCTCCCCTCTGTTGTTGTTGTCCCGGACCAAGTACTTGTTCATATTTACTTTTTTCACTTGGTCCTCAATGAAGTACTTGAGTGATAAGCACTTCTCCATCTTGTGTTCATGGGTCTCATCATAATCGCACTGCCTATTGTAAGGCCTGCTCTCCAGAGGAGTTTGCATTGGCTTCGGAGGATAATAGAAAGGTTTGTCTTTTACCTCCTTCAAGATTTCTTCCCGGGTCATGTTGAGAGGAGTCCAGTCCGGCTCCTGCTTCGGCTCCCGGGACTGCTTCGCGGGTCCTGCGTCGCTCTTGGACTCCGACTTAGGACCGAGTCTCTGAAAAACTGGAGTAGTTTGTCTTTCTTGGTTCTGTTGGTTTTGCTTGAACTTCTTGTCCTGATGGTAACCCCCTTTCGGCCGGTCATCAATGTTCTTACTCCTGGATCCCCCACTCCGGGTCATCCTCATTGCCTGGACTACATCAGTTTCCTTTATAAATCTGGTAGCCATGGAGTAAGCTGCTGACAGACTTTGTGGCTCCTTATTGATCAGTTTGACAATATATCTCTCATTATGCTCTGGGTCTAAGTTTCTACTGAAAATGCTCAGAGCGTCGCACTCATCCAAGCTCGAGACTTTTTTGATTACTTCTTGGAATCGGCGCATATATGCAGAGAGAGACTCATAATCATGCTGTCAGATGGTTTCCAGGTGACACATATGCATTTCATGCATCTTGTTTGCTCGAAATCTCCGGAGAAAAGATGCGCGAAACTCATTCCAACTATGGATGCTGCGGGAGGGGATCCTGCTGAACCATCTCTGGGCCCCTCCTTTAAGAGTTGATGCAAAGAACCTTGATTTTGTCAAGTCATTGTAGTAATATATTTGCGTGATCTGGTCAAAGTAATTCAAGTGCTCCTCCGGGACTCCCAGACCATTAAAAGAGTCAAAGTTATAGTGCTTCAGGTCCCGCTACCTGGGGATAGCCTCTATGGAGTGGCTAAAAGGAGTTAATGTTTCCCCAATTTCTACTCCCGAGTCTCTATCTACCTTCCTTTGCAATTCATAGATCATATCTTTTAGGTCTTTCTACTTCTCCTCTTCTTTTTCATCAGAGATCAGTTCCGGAGTGGGATCCCTCCGGGCCCTTTTGGTCCAGGACTTGGCCAATAATTTTTCTTCTTCCAAGTGCATTCTTTTCTGGATTTTTAGCTCGAGCTTTGCTTCTTCTTCTTTTCTGATTTGCTCCCACATCTCTTCAAAACCTTTTTTGTTTGGCCGCTTTTGTTTTTTTCTTGTTTCCTTGATCCTTTTTGTTCTTCTTCCCCTTAGCTCCAATTCGGTCAAAGACAGATCTCTTAGATTGTTGGGAGTCCCTGGACTCCTCCGGTTCTTCCTCAAGTTCGGCTTCTTCCTGGAGCCGGGTTTGCTCCTGCCTGTAGAGCCGGATTGCTTCTGCCAACTCATTACTTGTGAGGTTGGCCATGTGTAACACCCCCAGATCCGGGGTCGGGGATCCGGGTTGTCACGGTCTTGCTTTCCACAATATCACTTCACTTAATTAATAATAAATAACCTCATGCTGTGACCCCACACTAACACACACCACAACTCGTTATAGTCTCAGAGATGAAATTGAAATAAGTACAAGTCTTTGAATCCAACATTTAACAGTTATTACAACCCAAAATGATTACTTGATAAATTTACAGTTAATTGCCATTATCTGCCACAAGTTATAATTATACATAATTTGATTCTCAAAAGTAGATGGTCTGATCTACAATGGATCTACCTCTACAGCTATAGCAGCTACAACATCATCGGGAAGACGCGGGACGCTTCCCACGCGCTTGCGCTGGGTCTGCTGGAGTCTGGCCATCTTTCCTAACTGTTGTTGTGTGATGAAGAAATAAAGCAAGAGTGAGCCTTACAGCTCGCAAGATAATATATAGTGATAACAATAATATAAGTATCTAAATGGATACTTACTAAAATCTTTATCGTGTGTAAGATAATTACTTACTAGATATAAGTAAAAACAAGGAATGAAGTTACCAATACTTCACTACACTTATATCCTTTATAAAGCTACTTGAACTACCACCGTTCAAAGTATTATAAGTTTTTTAAAAAAAACATCCCATAGATGAGACCACAAGTTAAGACTTGAATAGATTCAATCTTTGAAATATTATTGAATGAAAAAAAAAGGTACGAGATACTTTATTTAGTCCCGATATATATATCCACATATATATCTCTTAAACATTTCCTGGAACCTCTGTTATGTAAAGTATGTACAGAGTTTGAAACATCCAATAAACTTTGGAAAGGAAAAGAATTTTGGCATAAACCAGATATCTTGCTGATCAGGCAAAGATACCAATAAGTAACCTTTTCTACTAGTAGATGGATGAATCCCCCACCGGTCATCACCCTGGCCACATAAGGACCTTGTGCTGGACCGCCACCCGGCCTCTTACGCGTTGATGGACTGCCATCCAGCCACTTACACTTTCATAGACCGTACCCCGGCCTGTCGCTTATGCCGACTCAATTAGATGGGCTTACTTCCCGAACATTGGGCAAGTAATCAATTCATTTACCAAAACTGCAACCTCGTTGCGAATATAAAATACACCACAGAGCCGGATTCCCCAGGTTTTGAGCGAGTATTTAAATCCCCTTAAAAAAAGGAAGATCTTAAATATAAAAATGAGTTTTGGGATCCGCTCTGACTTTAAAAATCATTTTGAAGACTCGAAAACACTTTATAGAGTGTTTGGAGTAAAGCTGATTTAATGAAGTAAATCAGTCCCCAGAATATTTAGAAAATGACTGAATATTATTATTTAAATAATATTCCCATAAGGAATAATCTTTATAAAAATAATTGAAGTAGAAGTATTAAAACTTCTACTTGAAACGAGTATTAAATAACCAAAGATATACTTATATGAAAGTACTATCTTTATTTGAATAATCGAAAATAAGTTTGATTATTGACACCTTATTCTTTAATAAAATAAAGAATATACCTCAGCAAATAATCGGAGTCATAGATCCTCAAATGAATATTCAAATAATATTCATTAAATAATATAAAAGAGTCATAAGCCCTCGAATGAATATTCAAATAATATTCAAATAAATAAATAAAAGAGTCATAAGCCCTCGAATGAATATTCAAATAATATTCAAATAAATAAATAAAAGGAGTCATACGCCTTCGAATAATATTCGAAATAATATTCAATAATAAAATAAAGTTAAAGTTATCGAATAAACCTTATTCGATTAATAGTTTGGAAAACTATAACCATATATATATATAAATATATATATATATATATCCATATCCATATATACAAAATCTACTCGGGATCCTCGACTCCCGGTTTTAGAAAATATTTTCACCTTTGGGTCCCTATACTAAGGGTATATGCAAGTTACCGCTATTCTCTAGCATAGGTATTATCAACTGAACCAACAGATATATATTTCAAGAATATGAAACAGGCATGCATATATACCATATCACATGCTACAATATATCGCAAGAATTTGCTAAATAACCAATATGCATTTATCGCAAGATCATGCATATACAAATGTATACATCACAACAACAGTATAACGGATAGAATACTTGCCTGAGCGACTTGGGGTGATAAAAGGCTCGGGACGAGTCTGGTAACCTATAAACAACAAGTAAGTTGGAATTAAACCAAAATCACTTGTAAATCTTTACTTTAACTAACTTAGACTCTAACGCTTATTTTGCGCTCACTGATTTGCTTAAGTCACTCGGGTACCCTCGGCTCCACCATTTTTAATAATTTAACCTTTACGAGTTTTAAAGCGATTCCTTCGCGAGTGTCTTACCAACTGCCTAACACACTTACCATAAATGTTTCATACATTAATTAACCCTTTTTGGTCTTTAACCTATGTTTCAAAGTAAGGCGAGGGAAAAAGTTTCATTCGCGAAACGCCGTTACTTGAAACGGTCATTTCTCCTAAACCGTGCATCGGAATCGAACGAACTACATATCAAAATGAAGCTCGTAACATGAGCTATCTAAACATGGCAGTGGTCATAATCTAGCAGGGGGTTCTCGGGTCCTAATGTTATGAACAAAAACAGTCTACAGAAAATCGGACGTTACGACGGCTATGTTTACGCGATTTCCCAAATTTAAACTAATTCAAACAACCACAATTTCAACTCCAATTCACAACCCAATCAAACCTCCATCTAAACTACATTACAACAGCCCCCAATCAACTCAATATTACCAATTTATTCATCTAAACCAAGTCAAAAAAAAGTGACCAAGAACTTCAAATCTAACAAGCATCACTCCTAATCCAAAATCAACAAAACCACTTACTAAATAAAGCTCTATCATGAGTACACACTCATTACACTAACCCATCATCTAACATTATGAAATCCAAACCAACAAAACTTAATACTAATGGTTTGAGAAGTTATACCTTCCTTGGAGAGTGGAGAATCAAGAGAATGGCTTGGAATCACCTTTAAAGTCCTTATCCAAGCTTAATCTAAACAAAACTTCAAGAACACAAATTTTAGTTCTTGAAAACACTATTCACCATCTTCTTTCATGATTTATAGAAAAAGATTGGCTTGGAATTTGAAGCTTAAACTTATAGGAAGTATGTAACTATCCATGGGGAAGCTTAGATAATTACCTTGCTAAATAGTAAGTGGAGGAGCTTGGACTTTCATTTTTTAAGAAAAGCACCCGAGAGGATGAAGAAGAAGAAGAGAGATTTTTGTGTTTTGGCTTGATTTGCTTTTGGTTGGTTGATTTTTGTTGTTTGTTTTAGTGAATTACCTAGTTGCCCTTGGTTTTGTGTGGTTAAAACGTCACCACATCTCCTTCCTTCCCATGTCATGCTTGCATCACTTTGTGATGTCATCACCCCTCCTTTGTCCTCTTTCTATTGGTTGGATGACATCATCCCCACTAATCCCTTTGATTAGCTTCCTAATTGTTTGCCTAATGATCGCTGATCTGTTATACGGTTCGCTTAACTTTCATTTTCGTTTATCGTTTGAGGGATCATACCCGGGATCTTATTACTTAGGTTCCCTTATCCTTTCTCAATATATTGTATTCCTTCTATGATCCTCTCTTATAATCCTTTAATTTAAATCCTTTTTATTCTGTAACCTTATACTCAATTCTCTCCGTATCTTGTGGATTTCCGGGAAAAACCAAAGTGTTCGGAATTGGATTCTGACGATCTGTACATACACTTATATACTACATAGAGTACTAATAATATCCCAGAATATCCATAACAGAACCCCTACATAGTGTGGCGTGAAAAGTTTTCTCGTTCAGCAAAAACACTATTCATAAGGGTTTCAAAATTTCTCAAAAATTGGGGTTATTACAGTGCGGTCCAGCACAAGGTCCTTATGTGGCCAGGGTGATGACCGGTGGGGGATTCATCCATCTACTAGTAGAAAAGGTTACTTATTGGTATCTTTGCCTGATCAGCAAGATATCTGGTTTATGCCAAAATTCTTTTCCTTTCCAAAGTTTATTGGATGTTTCAAACTCTGTACATACTTTACATAACAGAGGTTCCAGGAAATGTTTAAGATATATATATATGTGGATATATATATATATCGGGACTAAATAAAGTATCTCGTACCTTTTTTTTTTCATTCAATAATATTTCAAAGATTGAGATAGTTCGAAGGATAAATATTGAGACACGGATAGACTGAGGAGACAAGAAAGTAAGAAATCAGGAAAAATTGGATGAAGGAAGTGACCTTCAATAATGTGAAATGTAAGACCGGTGGCTTGATACCCAGAAAGGGAGACGCCAGGTATGAAAGATATCCCAACATTGAGGTGACTGTTGAGATAAACAACAAAAGTAAATAAGGAATTATTAAGAAGAAGTTCACGTTGAACACGACCAATATCTTCCAGAACATCCTTGTTATCGTTACCAATTAGGCAAGACAAGCGGATAACCGTTGTTATCTTTTGGAGGCCATATGAATTGACCTCAATTTGAATAAGGATGCTATTATGAAGTTAGGTATAGACTATCGAGGTGGGAATGATGAATATGATAATCTATCAAGGAAATATGACTTGATTTATTCGTGGAAGGATGCAGGTACCTTTTAAAGGTGGAATTAAGGATAGAACATTGGTAACTTAAAATGAATCCTAGGGGACTGCATAAAGGTTGGCATGTCACCCTTAATAGGGACAGTATGAGTTTTGACAGTATGATTGGGAAAGGGTTAAGGTAACAACAACCTTTAAGAATCAGTAGAGAAATTTTGCAGAAGTATATAGACAATGGTTCTACTATTAGTAAATGGTATTGTGATATGCCCTGTATCTAGGGAATACAGGAGGAACGATTGAAGGATAACCTTAGAGGTTTTATAAGGAAAAAGGTAATATTCAAAATTCTCAAGAATAGAAATGTGGATAAAGGAAATATGACGTAATTATAATGATGCCAAGTGGGGCACGTGTTAAACCACGAAAAAGTATGGATCGAACCAGTAATGGTCGAAATTGTTCAGGGCAATTAGGACTTAAGAAAAAAAAATGTTCTAAGTATGATTGAGAGTCAGTCTTGACAGTGATTAGCCTCTAAAGACTGAGGCAATAACTTATGGAAAAATGGTGATTTTTTTTCTCATCTGATTTTAAGGAAAACATCTTCACTCAAGCAGTGATCGGAAATAAGGTAGAAAATTTATTTGGAGGTGGTTAAAATGACATTGACTGTAGGGAAATTTTACTATCAGGAAAGGCCAAAGAGGTGGCCGACACTTTAAAGGTAAGAGGATAATTATAGGCGCGTGTGCCAAAAGAAAACAGTGATGATGGTTAAAAATGTGAAGGTTGAATTATGGTTTGGAAGATTGACATTCCTTCTGATGACTGTGCAATACCCAACCGTAATAGTAGTTGGTAAAGGTTTAATTCGTGTAATCGCCAGGAACGGGCTATCTATCTTAGAAGGTCCTATCTTGAGATAAGCCAGGACCATGTTTCAAAAAGGACTAGATGAACCCTTGAGTTAATTCTTCTATTTAGGGCGTATGATTAAGAATGGTATTAACCTGCTATCGTTGCTTTGATTGAAACTCTTCTGCACTTTTATCTGCTTCATGTCATGTATGTATGTCAGAATCAGGAGTGTACTCCATGAATCTTGAATGGTGATTATGTTACCTCCTTAGAAGGATTTGATACGACATGTATGGACTCCGTATGGTTAGCTATTAAGACTTCATGGAAAATGAATGACTACAGTGGGTCAGTGGTGGACCATAGTAAGGCAGCAATGATTCTGCGAGTAGTGAGCTAATTACAACCATGAGAGTTGTATTGGAATGGGTGTTGAGATTGAGTACCCCTAATCGGGTCGTGGTAGTGTATAAGTTATCATTGATAGACTAATTAAGTAGAGTATCTACCTAGTGAATAATTATTCTTTCTTATCAATAGAGAGTCGTATTATTATACGAGGAAGGTTGCGGTGCAAGCATAGAATTCTAGTAACGATGATGTATAGAATGAGATCCCAGATTCGATTTTCGATGTCGAGGGAGTTTCAAAGGTGATTATGTATAAGCTCGAGGAAGAGTGTGGGTCCATAGAATGATGGACGGAATAGCGAAAATATTTAGGCATGGGAAATACGAGGCTATAATGCTTGATGCTGATATAAATATGTATATGTTTTGTTCTCCTATGACAAACCTCTATAGTTCAGAGGTAGGTTCCAAGCCAGATATTTTGTGGCAGTATATTTTTTTCATATATACAATTCTCTTCAGTTCGTTCTTTTCTCTTCTTTTCATTTCATGTAAGCTGAGAAGAACAACCCTTCCAGAAGGGGAGGTATTGCCGAATGACTATCTATCTGTGTGATAGAAGCCGAGTAGGATACCAGCTATTGTTTAATTGCTTGTCAAGTACTAAAGGCTGGCCACCTTCTGTACTAACTATGCGATATAACAAGTGTTCATGATCATAGTGATCTCTCAACAAATTCCTTTACTTCTATTTGATTGATCAAATTTTGGAAAATAGAAACAACTGAAAAAGGAGTAATAAAGTGGTGGTAGTATGCGGAATGGGAACACATTCGTGATACTAAGGTTGACGTGGTTATTAAAAGGTTATAGAACGCTAACGAGCAAAAGTATAACCAGTATAATATTAGGAACGGAAGGTAGTAGCGATTACGAACTGGAAAAGAATGGGTATTGAGAAGCAGAAGCTCTAATGCTAAAAGCAATAATGAGAGTTTGTGCAATAGACTTGAAAGAATTTGGAATGATCACTTAATTCGGATTGAGTTATCTTACGATAATAGATCATATGTCATTATCGAGATGTCGCCTTATGAGATCCTTGAGGGAAGACAATGTCGATCTCCCTTATGTTAGGATGAAGTTGTAGAGCGCAAGATGCTCGGACCCGCAGTAGTCCAAAGGACCAAGGATATGATAGATCTAATCAGAGGACGGCTGGTAGTAGCCCAAGATGGACATGATAAGTATGTTGATTTGACATGAAAGGATAAAGAGTATGAAATAGGGGACCTAGTAATGTTATAGGTATCCCTTGGAAAGGATTGATGAGGTTCGGAAAGAAAGGAAAGCTAAGTCTACAATTTGTTGGACCCTTGGATATATTAAGACGTTTGGGAAGTTAGCATATGAGCTAGCCCTACCCCCGAACCTGTAGCAAGTTCATAACGTGTTCCACGTATCAATGTTAAGGAAGTGTAATTCGGATGCCAGACAAATAGGGGCATATGAGCGCATAGACATGCAACCAGACGTAACCTATATGGAGCAACCAGGAATGGTATAGAGTAAAAAGGAACGAGTGCTTAGGAGAAGGGTTATCAAACTAGTAAGAGTTTGATGGTAGAACCACAATGTGGGAAAATTTACTCGAGAGTTAGAAAGTGCAATGCTAAGAGAGTATCCCTATTCACTTTCTATCTGATTCCGGGACGGAATCCTTTTAAGGAGGGGAGACTGTAATAACCCCAATTTTTGAGAAATTTTGAAACCCTTATGAATAGTGTTTTTGCTGAACGAGAAAACTTTTCACGCCACACTATGTAGGGGTTCTGTTATGGATATTCTGGGATATTATTAGTACTCTATGTAGTATATAAGTGTATGTAAAGATCGTCAGAATCCAATTCCGAACACTTTGGTTTTTCCCGGAAATCCACAAGATACGGAGAGAATTGAGTATAAGGTAACAGGATAAAAAGGATTTAAATTAAAGGATTATAAGAGAGGATCATAGAAGGAATACAATATATTGAGAAAGGATAAGGGAACCTAAGTAATAAGATCCCGGGTATGATCCCTCAAACGATAAACGAAAACGAAAGTTAAGCGAACCGTATAACAGATCAGCGATCATTAGGCAAACAATTAGGAAGCTAATCAAAGGGATTAGTGGGGATGATGTCATCCAACCAATAGAAAGAGGACAAAGGAGGGGTGATGACATCACAAAGTGATGCAAGCATGACATGGGAAGGAAGGAGATGTGGTGACTTTTTAACCACACAAAACCAAGGGCAACTAGGTAATTCACTAAAACAAACAACAAAAATCAACCAACCAAAAGCAAATCAAGCCAAAACACAAAAATCTCTCTTCTTCTTCTTCATCCTCTCGGGTGCTTTTCTTAAAAAATGAAAGTCCAAGCTCCTCCACTTACTATTTAGCAAGGTAATTATCTAAGCTTCCCCATGGATAGTTACATACTTCCTATAAGTTTAAGCTTCAAATTCCAAGCCAATCTTTTTCTATAAATCATGAAAGAAGATGGTGAATAGTGTTTTCAAGAACTAAAATTTGTGTTCTTGAAGTTTTGTTTAGATTAAGCTTGGATAAGGACTTTAAAGGTGATTCCAAGCCATTCTCTTGATTCTCCACTCTCCAAGGAAGGTATAACTTCTCAAACCATTAGTATTAAGTTTTTTTGGTTTGGATTTCATAATGTTAGATGATGGGTTAGTGTAATGAGTGTGTACTCATGATAGAGCTTTATTTAGTAAGTGGTTTTGTTGATTTTGGAGTTAGGAGTGATGCTTGTTAGATTTGAAGTTCTTGGTCACTTTTTTTTGACTTAGTTTAGATGAATAAATTGGTAATATTGAGTTGATTGGGGCTGTTGTAATGTAGTTTAGATGGAGGTTTGATTGGGTTGTGAATTGGAGTTGAAATTGTGGTTGTTTGAATTGGTTTAAATTTGGGAAATCGCGTAAACATAGCCGTCGTAACGTCCGATTTTCTGTAGACTGTTTTTGTTCATAACATTAGGACCCGAGAACCCCCTGCTATATTATGACCACTGCCATGTTTAGATAGCTCATGTTACGAGCTTCGTTTTGATATGTAGTTCGTTCGATTCCGATGCACGGTTTAGGAGAAACGACCGTTTCAAGTAACGGCGTTTCGCGAACGAAACTTTTTCCCTCGCCTTACTTTGAAACATAGGTTAAAGACCAAAAAGGGTTAATTAATGTATGAAACATTTATGGTAAGTGTGTTAGGCAGTTGGTAAGACACTCGCGAAGGAATCGCTTTAAAACTCGTAAAGGTTAAATTATTAAAAATGGTGGAGCCGAGGGTACCCGAGTGACTTAAGCAAATCAGTGAGCGCAAAACAAGCGTTAGAGTCTAAGTTAGTTAAAGTAAAGATTTACAAGTGATTTTGGTTTAATTCCAACTTACTTGTTGTTTATAGGTTACCAGACTCGTCCCGAGCCTTTTATCACCCCAAGTCGCTCAGGCAAGTATTCTATCCGTTATACTGTTGTTGTGATGTATACATTTGTATATGCATGATCTTGCGATAAATGCATATTGGTTATTTAGCAAATTCTTGCGATATATTGTAGTATGTGATATGGTATATATGCATGCCTGTTTCATATTCTTGAAATATATATCTGTTGGTTCAGTTGATAATACCTATGCTAGAGAATAGCGGTAACTTGCATATACCCTTAGTATAGGGACCCAAAGGTGAAAATATTTTCTAAAACCGGGAGTCGA
Source organism: Apium graveolens (assembly GCF_009905375.1). NCBI lineage: Eukaryota > Viridiplantae > Streptophyta > Magnoliopsida > Apiales > Apiaceae > Apium > Apium graveolens. Next base: position 173,273,742 of record NC_133655.1, read on the forward strand.
GGATCCCGAGTAGATTTTGTATATATGGATATGGATATATATATATATGTTTATATATATATATGGTTATAGTTTTCCAAACTATTAATCGAATAAGGTTTATTCGATAACTTTAACTTTATTTTATTATTGAATATTATTTCGAATATTATTCGAAGGCGTATGACTCCTTTTATTTATTTATTTGAATATTATTTGAATATTCATTCGAGGGCTTATGACTCTTTTATTTATTTATTTGAATATTATTTGAATATTCATTCGAGGGCTTATGACTCTTTTATATTATTTAATGAATATTATTTGAATATTCATTTGAGGATCTATGACTCCGATTATTTGCTGAGGTATATTCTTTATTTTATTAAAGAATAAGGTGTCAATAATCAAACTTATTTTCGATTATTCAAATAAATATAGTACTTTCATATAAGTATATCTTTGGTTATTTAATACTCGTTTCAAGTAGAAGTTTTAATACTTCTACTTCAATTATTTTTATAAAGATTATTCCTTATGGGAATATTATTTAAATAATAATATTCAGTCATTTTCTAAATATTCTGGGGACTGATTTACTTCATTAAATCAGCTTTACTCCAAACACTCTATAAAGTGTTTTCGAGTCTTCAAAATGATTTTTAAAGTCAGAGCGGATCCCAAAACTCATTTTTATATTTAAGATCTTCCTTTTTTTAAGGGGATTTAAATACTCGCTCAAAACCTGGGGAATTCGGCTCTGTGGTGTATTTTATATTCGCAACGAGGTTGCAGTTTTGGTAAATGAATTGATTACTTGCCCAATGTTCGGGAAGTAAGCCCATCTAATTGAGTCGGCATAAGCGACAGGCCGGGGTACGGTCTATGAAAGTGTAAGTGGCTGGGTGGCAGTCCATCAACGCGTAAGAGGCCGGGTGGCGGTCCAGCACAAGGTCCTTATGTGGCCAGGGTGATGACCGGTGGGGGATTCATCCATCTACTAGTAGAAAAGGTTACTTATTGGTATCTTTGCCTGATCAGCAAGATATCTGGTTTATGCCAAAATTCTTTTCCTTTCCAAAGTTTATTGGATGTTTCAAACTCTGTACATACTTTACATAACAGAGGTTCCAGGAAATGTTTAAGATATATATATGTGGATATATATATATCGGGACTAAATAAAGTATCTCGTACCTTTTTTTTTTCATTCAATAATATTTCAAAGATTGAATCTATTCAAGTCTTAACTTGTGGTCTCATCTATGGGATGTTTTTTTTAAAAACTTATAATACTTTGAACGGTGGTAGTTCAAGTAGCTTTATAAAGGATATAAGTGTAGTGAAGTATTGGTAACTTCATTCCTTGTTTTTACTTATATCTAGTAAGTAATTATCTTACACACGATAAAGATTTTAGTAAGTATCCATTTAGATACTTATATTATTGTTATCACTATATATTATCTTGCGAGCTGTAAGGCTCACTCTTGCTTTATTTCTTCATCACACAACAACAGTTAGGAAAGATGGCCAGACTCCAGCAGACCCAGCGCAAGCGCGTGGGAAGCGTCCCGCGTCTTCCCGATGATGTTGTAGCTGCTATAGCTGCAGAGGTAGATCCATTGTAGATCAGACCATCTACTTTTGAGAATCAAATTATGTATAATTATAACTTATGGCAGATAATGGCAATTAACTGTAAATTTATCAAGTAATCATTTTGGGTTGTAATAACTGTTAAATGCTGGATTCAAAGACTTGTACTTATTTCAATTTCATCTCTGAGACTATAACGAGTTGTGGTGTGTGTTAGTGTGGGGTCACAGCATGAGGTTATTTATTATTAATTAAGTGAAGTGATATTGTGGAAAGCAAGAACGTGACAACCCGGATCCCCGACCCCGGATCTGGGGGTGTCACACCATGTGCTTGTCAGCCACCGGGACATTAGTGTACTTGTATTGGTTCAGTTCAATGAGGGTCCTGGGGTCCCGAGTGTTGACAATCCTCTCCATAACTGGAGTGTATTGAAGTGGTTGTTCCTGGAGCATTTCTTATTCGACTCCCGGGTCCTGAGCCTGGGAGTGGTCCGGCTCTTGGACCTGAGTGGTAGCAGAGGGTCTCCCAGATTTATGTTTTCTTGCTCTTGCCATTTTCTCAAAAGTACCAACAACAACTAAAAAAATTCCCAACTAACAATATCGATCTAAGTTTGCTTTTTTAAACTTGCAAAAACTATCCAGAACAATGATAAACAGCTTTCAGGGACTAGTTCAAACAATTTTCTGGGACTAGTTGAGAATATGGTAGAATAAGTGTAGTTGGGTTCTAGAACACAAAGGTAATATGCAAACTAGAGCAAAATCGGGGTTCTAAAACAATCAATACTAACAATATCACACACAAACATGGATTAAATCAACAAAACTGGGCTCACACAAACGTGGCCTAAAATAACGAGCACACACAAACGTGGCTTAAATAAACAACATTCATTTTTATGAGAGAATTTGGTTGCTTGGGTTCTTACAAGTTAAAGAAATGGACTCTTTAAAGAGCTTGCTGATGAAGGTGAATCCAGGGGCACCGAGACCCAAGGATGGAGAGCCCCTCCTTTTAGCGCCAATGATAACTCCTGGTGGCGGGGCCGCTCCTTCGACGCCATGCCTGGATCCTTCGCCGTTATGGAGGTGTAGCTATGGTGGGGTTCCTACAAAACAACACCGGAAGTGGGGTTTTGGTCCCGCGGCGTCTTCGGTGTGAGAGTAAGAACTCGTTTTTGGGGAAGATGAAGATTGACATGGATGTAAGGTGGCTATGTGTGTATATGAGTGTGAGAGAGTGATTAACCCCAAAACCTTTCCTCCTTGGGCTATTTATAGCCCAAGGGTAGGGTTTAGGGGTTGGTACCTTTTAATCGTAGTCTTCGTGTAATAACTCAGAATTTTGAGACCTTGTAAAACGTTTAATGAATAGTAACTTGACGGATGGGGAAAACGTTTTAGCCCACATTATGTAGTGCATGAGAAAATGAGTTTCAGAGTTGATATTATGATTACCAAATGAGTGTATGTAAACGCTATTAGTTTTCGAAGAAAACGAAGTTTGAAAAATGACCATATTTACAAATCATCGAGGATTACGGGAATCACAATATAATTACAAATTTAAAACCCTACGGATTTATATCCAAGTATGAAAATTCAAAATATAAGGAATAAATACGAGAGGAATTACGTCGCGAACCATTTATGAGGAAGTACTATGAAAACGTTTAAGCGACCGAGCGAACGCGTAAACGATTAAATAAACGTAACACACTAACTAACAATGGTAGAAAAGTAACCATGGTTACTTTATCAAATAGTGAGCTAATGTGCAGGATTATCAACCAAGTCTATCAAATAGTAAGCTAAAGAGCTAAACAAGTGGCTTAGCTTGTAATCTACCAATGCTACCTAGATTTGTCTCCAAGATTGGAAACAAAGATCAAATCCTAGGATAGATACTAAGGAATAACAATCAAATAAAAAGATATCACAAGCCTCATTTCCAAGAAGCAACCAAGGAAGCATCACAAAAACTCTCTCCTTCTCTCTCAACCATTCCATTCGGCTTTTTCATCTTCAACCAAGAAATCAAAATCAAAACTTCAAGCTCTAGCCATAGATAAATCCTCCCGATAATTCTCAAGCTTCCTACCAACCAAACTAAGGTAAGATAAATCTTTGAACTCTTTTTATCAAGGTTTGATGGGTGAAATAAAATCAAGAAAGTTGATAATGAATAGTTTGAATGGTAACTCTTCTTTGGTTTCTTGATTTTAATGGTTGTTTTAGATTCCAAAAACTATACTAAGCACTCCCAAGACCTCACCATCATCAAGAACACATCTCAAGCTCTTAAGAAAGGTATAAATCTTTGACCCTACCTTATTTAAGATTTAAGTTCAAGATCCTTTTAGTATCTAGTTGTAAACCTAGTTTTGGTGGGAGTATTGTTGTAATCTTGATGTTTAACTAAGTAGATTTAAGGTTGATTGTTGTTGCCTCAAGAACATGATGTTCTTGAGAGGAGTTAGTGTGGTGATGATGATATGTTGTGTAACACCCCCAAATCCGGGATCGGGGATCCGGGTTGTCACGAGTTCCATTTCCCTTAATAACACCCAATCTTAATAAATAATCAACTACTCTGTACTGTGACCCCACCATAAACACACACACCACAAGTTATAGTCTCAGAGATGAATATCCAAAAATAATCACAAGTCATTTTATTCTACAATTAAATGCCAATACACCTTAAAAGGGTATCTGAATAAATTTACATTTCTTTGCCATTATTATAATTCATAAATACACATAAATCTGGTACATCAAAAGTTGAAAGCCTAGCCTATTGGTAGTTCCTACCTCAGCTACAGCGACTTCAACGCCTATAGGAAACTGCGGAACGTTTCCTATCCGCTCGCGAATTGGGAGCTTGGTCCTGTTCATCTTGTCTATCTGATGTTGTGTGATGAAAGAAGAAAGCAAGGGTGAGCAACAAGCCCACCGAAATAATATGTATAATAATTAACAATATATGAGCATTTTCATAGTACTCATGAAAGTCTTGGTCAAGAAGAAATGAACCAAGCTGATATCTTAACGCGACCAAGTCGCAAAATATTCAGTATATATATACATATATACTTTTCACAATCTTTGAAATCCTCTGACATGTATAATATACACAGAGTTCCAGTTTATAACTGTATAAAAATATCATTTCAAGGTGATCTCATATATCTAACCTTGTCTCAACGTTTTTCTGAAAATTTTTGACATGCACAAGATAATCATTTACTAGATATAAGTTTAAAAGATGAAGTTACAAGATACTCCAATATACTTATATCTTTTCCGAATACTACATGAACTACCACCGTTCAATGTATAAATAGTTCATCCCATAGATTAAGCTACAAGACAAAACTTGTATAGAATCAATTTTTAAAATATCATCAAAATAAAATAAAGTTACGAGATACTTCATTTGATGCAAACATCATTTTGAAAACTCAACCCTGCCAACACTCAACAATCGCCCAACCGTAGCCTTTCTATCGAAGTGCTCTGGGTAGTGTTGCAGAAATATCCAATTGGATGATGAACTCATTACGGGAGTTTGCCGCGCCAGGAAGACCACTTACGATGATCAGTCGTAGTAGTGCAACCCCACCATTTTCTACATATAGAGGAGAACCTGTCGGATTTACTTGTCAACCGAACACTGGACTCCTAAGGAATGGACCGTCTTAGCGGAACTTCCAGGCCATTTGGGCCAATATAATTAGGTTGGGCCGGCGCCACTCGACCACTTATGCCACTCCTAGTTCAGATGAAATCCATGACTCTGAAACGTAAAGCTCGTCCCCACTTTCCCCAAGTAGAAACTTGTTGATACGGCTCCACCAAGAAGTCGTATCTAGTTAGAAAGGAAAACTCACCGATATTTCCCAGGCAATGCCTGTTAATGGATTAACTTGTTCCAAGAATTTTACTTCCCGAGTGTTGGGTAAGTAATCAAAATTCTTTTATCAAGACAGCAACCTTGTTGCAAATATAAAACACACCACAGAGCCGGATCCCTCAGGTTTTGAGCGAGTATTTAAATCCCCTTCGAAAGGAGGATCTTAAAAATAAAAAAAATGAGTTTTGGGATCCGCCCTAACTTTTAAAATCATTTTGAAGACTCGAAAATATTTGTAAGAATGTTTGGAGTGATGCTGATTTAATAACATAAATCAGTCCCAATATATTAGAAAATATCTGAATATTATTATTTAAATAATATTCCCATAAAGAATAATCTTTATAAAAATATTTGAAGTAGAAGTTGTAAAACTTATACTTGAAATGAATATTAAATAACCAAAGATATACTTATACGAAAGTATTATCTTTATTTGAATAATCAAAAGTAAGTTTGATTACCGACACATTATTCTTTAATAAAATAAAGAATATTAATTAGTAAATAACTCGGAGTCATAAGCCCTCGAATGAATATTCAAAATAATATTCAATAAATAAAATAAGCGGAGTCATATGTCCTCGAATGAATATTCAAAATAATATTCATTAATAAAATAAAATTATCGAATAAACCTTATTTGATTCATAGTTTTAAAAACTATTTATATATATATATAATATACTTGGGAGCCTCGACTCCCAGTTTTAGAAAAAGTTCACCTTTTGATCCCCTATATTAAGGGTATACGCAAAAACCGCTTATCTCTAGCATATGTATTATGCAACTAATAAGCATTTGAACCAACAGATATATAATTCAAGAATATGAAACAGGCATGCATATATACCATATCACATGCTACAATATATCGCAAGAATTTGCTAATAACAAATATGCATTTATCGCAAGATCATGCATAAACACATGTACATCACAACAACAGTTATACGGGTAGAAAACTTGCCTGAGTGCTCCGAAGTAGACTTAAGCTTAGAGTGGGTCCGATAACCTATGAACAACAATATAAGTCGGAATTAAACCCCGGTCGCTTAAGAAACTAGACTTTAATCATTTAGAGTCCTAACGTTCGCTTTCGCGCTTAACGATTTACTTAAGTCGCCGAGTACCCTCGGCTCCACCATTTTTAATAAATTAACCATTAACGGTTTTAAGGCGATTCTTTCACGAGTGCCTTACCAACTGCATAATACACTTTACATAAATTATTCGTACTCCAATTAGTCCTTTAAGGTCCTTAACCAAGGTTTCAAAGTAAGGCGAGGGGTAATGGTTTGGTCGCGAAACGCCGTTACTTAAAACGGTCGTTTCTCCTAAACCGTACATCGGAATCAAACGAACTACATATCAAAACGAAGCTCGTAACATGAACTATCTAATCATGGCAAAGTTACAGATTGGTCAGTGAGTTATCTGGTCCGAGGTTCATGTACAACAGTCTAAGGAAAATAGGCATTACGACGACTATTTTTACGAGTTTTCCAAGTTTCTCACTACACCAAAACCTCACCAAACAACCCACAATCATTAACACATCAAAACATCAACTAAATAATACTATACCAGTCCTTATTCTTCATATTCTTCACCTCAACCAACCACAATCAAGTTCTATTAACTATAACAATATTCATTCACCAAATCACTCCAAATTCAAATCAAACTACTAATAATCAAAGATCATGCTTCTCATTTAGAAACTAAACCTTCAAACTCACTAATAATCAAAGTAAAGGCTAGGGTTTGAAGTTTATACCTTCCTTGGGAGGTGTTAAGTTGCTAGGAAACCTTAGGGAGCCTCCTACAAGCTTGATCTTTCCAAAGAAATCAAGAACACAAAGTTAGGATTTGAAGTTTCTAAAAGTCCGATTGAAAGAACTATAAAAATGAGGGTCTTACCATGCTAATTTGGACGAGACTTGTGAACAGGAGTTGTAGGCCATCTCAATACCTTTCCAACAAGCTATAGAACACAACATTTGAGTGAGTATTGAAGGAGATATGGCAGTTTAAAGTTGCTGGGTTTGTTTTGGCCGAGAGCTTTTGCTCTTGGAAGCAAAAGTCAACTTCTAATTTTTGTGTTTTATGATATTTGCTTGGTTGCTTCTCCTTTTTGCCTTGGAAAATGTTTTAGCTTTTTACCATGGTAAATTTTATATGGCTCAAAATCAACCAACAAAACAAAACCCCTTGTCATGCTTATGTCATCTTGCTTGTGTCATCTATTTGCCACATGTCTTTGTCTTGTGGTTTGATGATGTCATAATACCTTGGATTCTTGTACAAGCTTATCTCTTGGTTGCGTATTTGTTTTACGGTTCGCTTAACTTTCGTTCTCGATACCCGTTTGAGGGATCATATCCGGGATCTCATTATTTGAGCTTCCCTAAATCTTTCCTAATATTTTATAATCCTTTAATGATCCTCATTTATAATCCTTGAATTAAAATACTTTCAATCATGTTACCTTATACTCAATTCTGTCAGTATCTGGTAGATTTTCGGGAAAAATCAAAGTGTTCGAATTCGAATTCTGACGACCTTTACATACATTCATTTACTTTATGGAATACTAATATGATCTTAGAATTTCCATAACAGTACTCCTATATAGCGTGGTCTGATAATTTTTCTTAAACAGCATAGTCAGCAAAAGTTACTATTCATCAAGGTTTCAAAAATTCCAAAAATTGGGGTTATTACAGTCTCCCCTCCTTAAAAGGATTCCGTCCCGAAATCAGATAGAAAATGAATGGGGATACTTTCTTAGCATTGCACTTTCTAACTCTCAAGTCAATTTTCCCACATTGTGGTTGTGCCGCAAACTCTGACTAGCATGATAACCCTTCTTCTAAGCACTCGTTCCTTTTCGATCTATAACCCTTCCTGGTTGCTCCATATAGGTTACGTCTGGTTGCATGTCTATGCGCTCATATGCCCCTATTATCTGGCATCCGAATTACACTTCCTTAACATTGATACGTGGAACACGTTATGAACTTGCTACATGTTCAGGGGTAGGGCTAGCTCATATGCTAACTTCCCAATACGTCTTAATATATCCAAGGGTCCAATAATTCGTGGGCTTTGCTTTCCTTTCTTTCCGAACCTCATCCATCCTTTCCAAGGGAATACCTATAACAACACTAGGTCCCCTACTTCTTATTCTTTGTCCTTTCGTGTCAAATCAATATACTTTTTATGTCCATCTTGGGCTATTACCAGCCGTCTTCTGATTAGATCTATTATATCCTTGGTCCTTTGGACTACTGCTGGTCCGAGCATCTCGCGCTCTACAACTTCATCCTAACATAAGGGAGTTCAACCTTGTCTTCCCTCAAGGATCTCATAAGGTGACATCTCGATACCTGACATACGATCTATTATCGTGAGAGAAATCAATCCGCGTTAAGTGATCATTCCAAATTCTTTCAAGTCTATTGCACAGACTCTCATCATAGCTTCTATCATTATAGCTTTTGCTCCTCAATACCCATTCTTTTCCAGTTCGTAATCGCTACTATCTTCTGTTCCTAATATTATACTGGTTATACTTTTGCTCATTAGCGTTCTATAACCTTTTAATAACCACGTCAACCTTAGTATCACGAACGCGTTAGAATCGGAATACCACCGTACTTGGTACCATTTCATCTCTAGCTGCCTTCATCTTCAAAAGCCTGGTCCTTCATATAGAAGTAAAAGAATTTATTGAGAGATCACTATGATCATGAACACTTGTTATATCGCATAGTTAGTACATAAGGTGGCCAGCCTTTAGTACTTGACAAGCAATTAAACAACATGTGGTATCCTACTAGGCTTCTATCACACAGATAGATAGTCATTCGGCAATACCTCCCCTTCTGGAAGGGTTGTTCTTCTCAGCTTACATAAAATGAAAAGGAGAGAAAAGAACGAATTGAAGAGAATTGTATATATAAAAATATACTGCCACAAAATATCTGGCTTGGAATCTACCTCTGAACTATAGAGGTTTATCATAGGAGAACAAAACATATACGTATCTATATCAATATCCAGTATTATCGCATCGCATTTCACACGCTTAAATATTTTTGCTATTCCGTCCATCATTCTATGGACCCATGCTCTTCCTCGAGCTTATACTCAATCACCTTTGAAACTCCCTCGACATCAAAAATCGAATCTGGAATCTCATTTTATACATCATCGTTACTAGAATTATATGCTTGCACCGCAACCTTCCTCATATAGTAATACGACTCTCTATTGATAAGAAGGAATAAGTATTCAATAGGTAGATAATCTACTTAATTAGTTTATCAATGATAACTTATACATCACCACAACCCGATTAGTGGTACTTAATCTCAACATCCATTCCAATACAACTCTCACGGTTGTAATCGACTCTTTACTAGCAGAATCATTGCTGCATTACTGTGATCCATCGCTGACCTACTGTAGTTATTCAGTTTCTATGAAATCTTAATAGCTAACCATACGGAGTCCATACACGTCGTATCAAATTCTTCTAAGGAGTTAACATAATCACCATTCATAATTCATGAAGAACACTCCAAATTCTGACGTACTTTCATGACATGAAGCAGATAAAATTGCAGAAGAGTTTCAATCAAAGCAACGATAGCAGGTTAATACCATTCTTAATCATATACCTTCAATAGAAGACTTAACTCGAAGGTTCGTTTAGTCCTTTTTGAAACATGGTCCTGGATTATCCTCAGGGTAGTTCCTTCTAAGATAGATAGCCCGCTCATGGTGATTATACGAATTAAACCTTTGCCAAACTACTATTACTGTTGGGTATTGCACAGTCATCAGAAGGAATGTCGATCTTTAAAACCATAATACAACCTTCACGGCTTTAACCATTATTACTGTATTCTTCTGGCACGAGCGCCGATAATTGTCCTCTTACACTTAAAGTGTTGGCCACCTCTTTGGCCTTTCCGGATAGTAAAATTTCCTTACAATTTTAACCACCTCCAACTCAATTTCTACCTCACTTCAATCACTACTTGTGTGAAGATGTTTTCCTTAAAATCTGATGAGTAAAAAAAATATCACCATTTTTCCATAAGTTATTGCCTCAGTCTTTAGAGGTTAACATTGTCATGACTGACTCTCGATCATACTTAGGACGTCTCTTATCTTGGGTCCTTCTTGCTTTAACAATTCTGACCCCCATTGGTTCAATCTATACTTCTCATGGTTTAACACGTGCCCCACTTGGCATTATTATAATTACGTCATATTTCCTTTATCAAGATTTCTATTCTTCAGAACTTTAAATATTACCTTTCTTCTTGTAAGACCTCTAAGGTTATCCATGAATCGTTCCTCCTGTATTCCCTAGATACATGGCATATCAAAATACCATTTACTAATACCAGAACCATTATCTATGGAGTTCTGAAAACTTTCTCCACTGATCTTTAGAGATTGTTGTTGCTTTAATCCTTCATTCCGTATTACCCAAACTCATAATGTCCCTATTAAGGGTGAAATGCCAACCTTTATGCATTTCCCTAGGATTCATTTTAAGTTACCGATGTTCTATCCTTAATTCCACCTTTAAAATGGTACATGCATCCTTCCATGGATAAATCAAGTCAAATATCCCTGATAAGGGTGTCTTATTCAATCATTCCCACCTCGATAGTATATTCCTAATTTCACGATAACATCCTTATTCAAACTGAGGTCAACCCATATGGCCTTCAAAAGATAACAATGGTTACCCGCTTTTCTTTCCTAATTTGGTAATGACAACAGGGATGTTCTGGAAGATATTGGTCGTGTTCAACGTGAACTTCTTCTTAATAATTCCTCATTTACTTTTGTTGTTTATCTCAACAGTCATCTCAATTTTGGAATACCTTTTATACCTAGAGTCTCCCTTTTGGGCATCAAGCCACAGGTGTTACATACACTTCATATTTTTGAAGGTCACTTCCTTCATCCCATTTTCCTAAATTCTTATTATCCTGTCTCCTCAGTCCATCCGTGTTTCCTTATTAATCCATCGATCTATCTCAAAATTTCATAGAATACTCTCAACTTCAAGGGAATTAACTATACGTATCGCTTACTCCTTCAAACCTTGAATTTATCTCATGATCAGTCACCATCGCGCTGATGATGACACACTTCTCTATATTTATTTCAAGGGTTTCTTAGGGTTTCCCATACCTAACTCACTTATCACTTCTCAACTCTATTTCCTTTATATCCCTTTATACTCCTTCCCCTTTCAGTCTTTTATTTTCATTTCTATTACAACCATTACATGAACCAACACAACATAAACATTGATTTCAAACATCCCGTCATTCTGGATTCGTGTCCTCAGAACGAATCTTGACAACTTTTACAACTTAGATTCATAATTCATCATTCTCGTCTGCCTTTGTTCTGGCTCCAAAGCTTTTACACTATCTCCATAACCTTGGGAAGTACTTTCCTGAAAACAATTAACTGAACTTTAATCAGTTTATTCTAATCTCTGGCTCCATGCCTTCTTGGTCTTTCACCAGCGGGTGGCCTCTCTCTTAGGAAGGTAAGTGACAAAAACAGTCTTTTGTACTTCGTCAATCATTTAGAATCTCAAATGATTCCTCTATTTCCTTTAGCCAGGCTCTTGCCTCGACTGGGTCAGCTTGTTCCTTGGAACTCTGAGAGCTTAGCGACTTAAAGGTCCTAAAAGAATTTCCCACCGCATTGTTTCCTCAGGGTGGTGCTTGGGAATAAAAGTATAATTTTTGTTTAGGCAGGTCCATGAATTGCCCCATAGGAGTACCGTCCTGGTTCTCCCTATCTTGCTCGACTTCTGTTTTCTCAGTATGAAATGTTTTCTCATCCTCCCCATAATCGGGGTCATCCTACATGTTTTAAATCCTCATTTTCCACTTCATTATGTTATGGGTTCCTTCTATCTTGATGGCGTCCTCCCTGACTATCACATTCAGGGTTTGCCCTAACTCTTATTCCTCGAACTATGACTTTCATCTAAGATCCAGTCCTTAAGCTCTTGAACATTTGGAACCCAAATTCTGTAGGGATACCTCATTATTCTCTCATCATCTTTCTAGGTATTAACCTCTTCTCTATTTGTTGGCTCTCTGCCTTCATTCATCACTTTTTCTGGCACAATCTGTTCTTTTCCAATAATTCGGGCTATATTGCAATCTCAAACAGCTTTTCGGTACCGGCTCCGGTTACCTTCACTTCTATTTCCATTTTCTCAAAACCTCTTATAAACTCTCTCAAAGACATTATCATCTTGAGTCTCTCCTTTTTACTAAGGGCATCAGCCACCACATTGGCTTTCCCCGAATGATAAAGAATCTCATAATCGTAATCCTTGATTAGCTCTAACCACCTCATTTGGCGCATGTTGAGCTCTTTCTGCGTGAAAATGTACTAGAGCACTTATGGCTTAGGTAAATCTCGCACTTCTCTCCATACAAGTAGTGCCTCCAATCTTTAGGACAAACTATTGCCACAAGCCCAAGCTCATGGGTGGGGATATCGAATTTTATATTCCCTTAATTGTCTTGACGCGTACACGATTACCTTGATGTGCTGTATAAGAAGCACCTTAATTCCTTATGCGAAGCGTCACTACAGATCACAAAATCTCCTTTTCCATCCGGCAATGCCATCATAGGGGCCGTCATCAATCATTGCTTCAGTTCTTAAAAGCTGTTCTCGCATTTCTCTGTCAATTCGAACTTCTCAGTCTTATGAGTAAGCCGCGTTATAGGGGCTACTATCTTTACAAACTTGAACGAACCTCTGGTAGTGACCGGCCAATCTTACCTCTGGTAGTCGCCCTAACCATGGTTATCAATTCCTCAGTGGTCCTTTATTCATTCTTATCAGGATCCTCAACGGGATCCTCCTCAGCAACAATCCCTTCTAGGACAACATCCTCAATCGCTACATCCTCAATATGAACATCATCTGGTCCCTTGTTAGGACGCTCTATCGGATCCACAATCTGATCTCCAATAAGTAATAAAACTTCATCGCACTGTTGCTCCTCAACCTCACGGTTCAGAGTCCCGCTACCATATACGATAATGAACTACGCTTCTATCACGATATTTATAAGGGTTCCCATAAGGGTTTTAACTGTCAGTACTACGTTAGGTAGTCCGACTATGAACTTGGCAAGAGTTCTTATTATCTTAGTGAACTTATTATTAAACGTCACATCATATCTGAGGTTTATAACGCTTAGCTCTGATACCATTTCTGTAACACCCCCAAATACGGGGTCGGGGATCCGGGTTGTCACGAGTTCCATTTCCCTTAATAACACCCAATCTTAATAAATAATCAACTACTCTGTACTGTGACCCCACCATAAACACACACACCACAAGTTATAATCTCAGAGATGAATATCCAAAAATAATCAAAAGTCATTTTATTCTACAATTAAATGCCAATACACCTTAAAAGGATATCTGAATAAATTTACATTTCTTTTCCATTATTACAATTCATAAATATACATAAATCTGGTACATCAAAAGTTGAAAGCCTAGCCTATTGGCAGTTGCTACCTCAGCTACAGCGACATCAACGCCTATAGGAATCTGCGGAACGTTTCCTATCCGCTCGCGAATTGGGAGCTTGGTCCTGTTCATCTTGTCTATCTGATGTTGTGTAATGAAAGAAGAAAGCAAGGGTGAGCAACAAGCCCACCGAAATAATATGTATAATAATTAACAATATATGAGCATTCTCATAGTACTCATGAAAGTCTTGGTCAAGAAGAAATGAACCAAGCTGATATCTTAACGCGACCAAGTCGCAAAATATTCAGTATATATATACATATATACTTTTCAAAATCTTTGAAATCCTCTGACATGTATAATATACACAGAGTTCCAGTTTATAACTGTATAAAAATATCGTTTCAAGATGATCTCATATATCTAACCTTGTCTCAACGTTTTTCTGAAAATCTTTGACATGCACAAGATAATCATTTACTAGATATAAGTTTAAAAGATGAAGTTACAAGATACTCCAATATACTTATATCTTTTCTGAATACTACTTGAACTACCACCGTTCAATGTATAAATAGTTCATCCCATAGATTAAACTACAAGATAAAACTTGTATATAATCAATCTTTAAAATATCATCAAAATAAAATGAAGTTACGAGATACTTCATTTGATGCAAACATCATTTTGAAAACTCGACCTGCCAACACTCAACAATCGCCCAACCGTAGCCTTTCTATCGATGTGCTCTGGGTAGTGTTGCAGAAATATCCAATTGGATGATGAACTTATTACGGGAGTTTGCCGCACCAGGAAGGCCACTTACGATGATCAGTCGTAGTAGTGCAACCCCACCATTTTCTACATGTAGAGGAGAACCTGTCGGATTTACTTGTCAACCGAACACTGGACTCCTAAGGAATGGACCGTCTTAGCGGAACTTCCAGGCCATTTGGGCCAATATAATTAGGCTGGGCCGGCGCCACTCGACCACTTACGCCACTCCTAGTTCAGATGAAATCCATGACTCTGAAACGTAAAGCTCGTCCCCACTTTCCCCAAGTAGAAACTTGTTGATACGGCTCCACCAAGAAGTCGTATCTAGTTGGAAAGGAAAACTCACCGATATTTCCCAGGCGATGCCTGTTAATGGATTAACTTGTTCCAAGAATTTTACTTCCCGAGTGTTGGGTAAGTAATCAAAATTCTTTTATCAAGACAACAACCTTGTTGCGAATATAAAACACACCACAGAGCCGGATCCCTCAGGTTTTGAGCGAGTATTTAAATCCCCTTCGAAAGGAGAATCTTAAATATAAAAAAAATGAGTTTTGGGATCCGCCCTAACTTTTAAAATCATTTTGAAGACTCGAAAACATTTTTAAGAATGTTTGGAGTGATGCTAATTTAATAACATAAATCAGTCCCAATATATTAGAAAATATCTGAATATTATTATTTAAATAATATTCCCATAAAGAATAATCTTTATAAAAATATTTGAAGTAGAAGTTGTAAAACTTATACTTGAAATGAATATTAAATAACCAAAGATATACTTATACGAAAGTATTATCTTTATTTGAATAATCAAAAGTAAGTTTGATTACCGACACATTATTCTTTAATAAAATAAATAATATTAAATAGTAAATAACTCGGAGTCATAAGCCCTCGAATGAATATTCAAAATAATATTCACTAAATAAAATAAGCGGAGTCATATGTCCTCGAATGAATATTGAAAATAATATTCATTAATAAAATAAAATTATCGAATAAACCTTATTTGATTCATAGTTTTAAAAACTATTTATATATATATATATTATACTTGGGAGCCTCGACTCCCGGTTTTAGAAAAAGTTCACCTTTTGATCCCCTATATTAAGGGTATACGCAAAAACCGCTTATCTCTAGCATAGGTATTATGCAACTAATAAGCATTTGAACCAACAGATATATAATTCAAGAATATAAAACAGGCATGCATATATACCATATCACATGCTACAATATATCGCAAAAATTTGCTAATAACAAATATGCATTTATCGCAAGATCATGCATAAACACATGTACATCACAACAACAGTTATATGGGTAGAAAACTTGCCTGAGTGCTCCGGGGTAGACTTAAGCTTAGAGTGGGTCCGATAACCTATGAACAACAACATAAGTCAGAATTAAACGCCGGTCGCTTAAGAAACTAGACTTTAACCATTTAGAGTCCTAACGTTCGCTTTCGCGCTTAACGATTTACTTAAGTCGCTCGAGTACCCTCGGCTCCACCATTTTTAATAAATTAACCATTAACGGTTTTAAGGCGATTCTTTCACGAGTGCCTTACCAACTGCATAATACACTTTACATAAATTATTCGTACTCCAATTAGTCCTTTAAGATCCTTAACCAAGGTTTCAAAGTAAGGCGAGGGGTAATGGTTTGGTCGCGAAACGCCGTTACTTAAGACGGTCGTTTCTCCTAAACCGTACATCGGAATCAAACGAACTACATATCAAAACGAAGCTCATAACATGAACTATCTAATCATGGCAAAGTTACAGATTGGTCAGTGAGTTATCTGGTCCGAGGTTCATGTACAACAGTCTAAGGAAAACAGGCATTACGACGGCTATGTTTACGAGTTTTCCAAGTTTCTCACTACACCAAAACCTCACCAAACAACCCACAATTATTAACACATCAAAACATCAACTAAATAATACTATACCAGTCCTTATTCTTCATATTCTTCACCTCAACCAACCACAATCAAGTTCTATTAACTATAACAAGATTCATTCACCAAATCACTCCAAATTCAAATCAAACTACTAATAATCAAAGATCATGCTTCTTATTTAGAAACTCAACCTTCAAACTCACTAATAATCAAAGTAAAGGCTAGGGTTTGAATTTTATACCTTCCTTGGGAGGTGTTAATTTTCTAGGAAACCTTAGGGAGCCTCCTACAAGCTTGATCTTTCCAAAGAAATCAAGAACACAAAGTTAGGATTTGAAGTTTCTAAAAGTCCGATTGAAAGAACTGTAAAAATGAGGGTCTTACCTTGCTAATTTGGACGAGACTTGTGAACAAGAGTTGTAGGCCATCTCAATACCTTTCCAACAAGCTATAGAACACAACATTTGAGTGAGTATTGAAGGAGATATGGCAGTTTAAAGTTGCTGGGTTTGTTTTGGCCGAGAGCTTTTGCTCTTGGAAGCAAAAGTCAACTTCTAATTTTTGTGTTTTATGATATTTGCTTGGTTGCTTCTCCTTTTTGCCTTGGAAAATGTTTTAGCTTTTTACCATGGTAAATTTTACATGGCTCAAAATCAACCAACAAAACAAAACCCCTTGTCATGCTTATGTCATCTTGCTTGTGTCATCTATTTGCCACATGTCTTTGTCTTGTGGTTTGATGATATCATAATACCTTGGATTCTTGTACAAGCTTATCTCTTGGTTGCGTATTTGTTTTACGGTTCGCTTAACTTTCGTTCTCGATACCCGTTTGAGGGATCATATCCGGGATCTCATTATTTGAGCTTCCCTAAATCTTTCCTAATATTTTATAATCCTTTAATGATCCTCATTTATAATCTTTGAATTAAAATCCTTTCAATCATGTTACCTTATACTCAATTCTGTCGGTATCTGGTAGATTTTCGGGAAAAATCAAAGTGTTCGAATTCGAATTCTGACGACCTTTACATACATTCATTTACTTTATGGAATACTAATACGATCTTAGAATTTCCATAACAGTACTCCTATATAGCGTGGTCTGATAATTTTTCTTAATCAGCATAGTCAGCAAAAGTTACTATTCATCAAGGTTTCAAAAATTCCAAAAATTGGGGTTATTACATGTTGATTATTGGTGGTAGTATAAAGATTTAAGGTATAAATGAAACTCCGATCGTAACCGTAATCTCGTTAAAATGAACAAAACAAAACTTTAAGTTTCTGAAGAAAGTCTCGAAGATGTAAACAGTAGTTTCTTAAAGAATAACAATTATTTATGATAGAAAATGTTATAAGGATCGTTTAGGCGCTTGAATCGCTTGATTCCGATTTACGGATCAAAAGTTATGGCCGGTTTACTAAAAGTGATTTACGTCCAAAAACTGCTACAAATTACGAACTTTGAAAATATAAAGGATCGACTTAATAATGTTCATAAATCATGAAATATTTACAGAGAGTATTATATTGAGTTTCCTAATTTACATAAAAATTTCAAGTAAAAATAATGATTTTTCAATTTTATAAAAATATCGGAACCGAGACTGCGCGATTAGAAACCGTAAAATCCATAAGCGGAGCTGACGACGAAAATGAAAATGAACTTAAGATACTTTGAAAAAGGAAGCGACCATGATGTGAATAAGGACTTAAAGGAATAATAGGGTTAATATAAGTTGAGAGGGTACATAATAATTAGCGCATGAGTGCGGGTAGCCGTAAATTAGAACGGGACCTAACGAAACGAATTGTGTTTATGATTATAGATTTCCGAGCGGAACCTAGCGCATCCTCCACCTCGAGATACACATGCAAGTTTACGAAACCAACTCCATTTACTATTGTGTTGTGAAAGGATTGTTTTATTATCATTCCATAAATACCATGCTTGCCATGATACGTAGTAATTGAACTTTTTGCATAATATAGCGATGTTGTACGATAAGTAAGTATCATAGAATGTTTAATTCCGCTTTAAGCGTGACGTATAAGTATAAGACCGTGAGTTGGTCGGAATTTTAAGATAAAAACCCGGTGATCATCCCAGTGATATTATAGGACAATTAAAAGTCCATAGTAGTACGGTTTAAAAGGACTCAACGTCCACTTACAAAATACTAAACACCTCGAACTTTTATTAAAACGATTTCTAAAGATCACATTCCCTCAACTATACTTTATCATTCAAATAATAAATATCAATTTACTATTCATTTATTATGGGAGAAGTATTCTCCGGTGAATATTTATTTCAGACTCAATTAAATATTAAAGATTATTAAATTACTTAAACATAAATTAGTTGAGGAATATTATTTCAAATATTCTTTTAAAAGTATAATTATTCGAGATTTAATTATTCAACGATTAATATTTGATTATTAAGCATTAGTTATTTAATGGTTTAATTATGATTTAAAAATCATAGATCCTGATTCAAAATACTTTCTGATTTTCGGAAAATCATTCGAATAATTTTAGATCGTCGAAGAATATTATGTCGACTTATTTTAAATATTTGGATTATAGTTTCAAAAGAAACTCCCCATTATATAACAAATATGTTGACAACGGTCAACTCACATCCCTAGTACTTCCTCCGAAAATTCTCGGAAGTACATATATATACGTACAAATCAAAATGTACCTATCAACAAGCAATATGCTTGGGGAACAATATAAGTTCCAGATTGATGATGAGATTCTTACATGGACAAGGAGGGGTAGACTCCAGTACTTCGTGGACTGGGGAGACTACCAATTTACTACCACATGAGAAGGTATCTTATATATTGATGAACATATGGAGTATGTGTACCTGAGAGGGATGGACGCAAAACCGTGTCTTGAGAGGGATAGACATGAAGTGTGTACCTGAGAGGGACGGACATAGAAAAGGCCCAAATGCGGCCAGGGTGATAACCAATAATAAAAGGGAATCGTCCATCTACATGTAGAAAAGGTTACTATTTCCGTAGTACTACTGATCATCGTATATGGTGGCTCCGGTGAATATCCAATTCTTCCAATTGGAATTGTGATGCAATATCGTAACCCAAGCCTAGGTGCTGGGTTTACAATTAAGGTATTCGCAGGATAATAAAATCCACTAAAGAATTATTTTCATGAGAAGGTGTGTATCACCAAGGAAAACTATTTTAGAATAAAACATAATTATCATATAAGATGTTTTACGTGAGTTTATCATTACAGTCATTTTCATACTGTATATTATTATGTTGGGCATTATAGCTCACACTTGATTTCTTAAATTGACACAACATAATAGTGAATCAAGATGCCTACCATGAGAACCACATCCAGGAAATGGGTAGGAAATGGCCAGCTGTTCCGTAGGTCGTTTGGTGTTGTACCACAGGTAGTCCGAATAAGCTGGATTGGTTTTTAGTTGTTTTTAGTTTGGCTTATTTATAAGTATGACTTATATAAGGTAATAAATAAGAAATGTATATTTGGCCGACGGACTAGCCTTAATTAAAGGTTATTCCCCGGTAAGACTTAATTACTTTTGGGTTGTAATAATTATCACTTTATGGTTGATCTACTCTAGTAATGAATGGTTCGTTTTCAAGACAATAACCTGTAAGTGTGTGTGTGTGTGTGATAAGTGTGGGGTCTTAAAGTGTGAGTATTTATATATTGTGATACGAGTTATGTGGTTTATAGTGATTGAGATGGTGTGGCCTCCGAGATCCCTGACCCCCGATTTTGGGGCGCCACAGAAATGGTATCAGAGCCTTAGGTTATCAAATCTTGGAAATGATAGGATATAAAATACGTAGATATAGGAATAATAAAATAATCAATTAGAGCTCAAGTCTAGTTCGTCGTCGGGCTACACGGGCAGTATTGACAGTTTTACCCTCAAGGGAATTTCGACTCTAAGTTAGTAACACCTTGCCTATTATGTCAGGTACCAGTGGTGCCTATGAGGGAGGTTGACCCTGTTGATTATGCTATAGTCCCTGAGTGTGACCCTACTCCCGAGCCGGAGGACCCACCCATTGATGACTCAGATGATGACCCTACTGAGGATGCCCCGGAGGAGGAGACTGACCTTCCTGTCCCCATAGATGATGACATTGAGATGCCCTAGGGAGATGACTTAGGCTGGAGGGATGTTGAGATGTACCCTCTCCCGCCTATTCACTCTCCTACACCACACCCAGGGATGCAGAGCCCTTTGCCCTATACTGCTGATGATAAGGAGGATGGGATGGATGCACATATCTACGAGGCTTATGACATATCCTCTAGCGACCCAGACTCACCTCTACCACCCCCGGTGACCATACATGTAGCTGTACACGACTAGATGGTGGCTTAGCTTAACGCTAAGATCACTGCGGCATCTGCCCATATTGTGGAGTTACGCCAGGCACTGATAGTTGAGAGAGCCATTAGACTAGGATACCCAGGGGACTTCAGAGCTGCTTCCCCAGCCATAGCCCGCAGGGAGATTGATGGGATCGAGCTCCGTACCCGGGTTCAGATGAGGATGATGGTGGTTGGAGGATACATCCCGGTAGTTGATGCATAGCTGATATTGGCAGGAGCGATGAGGAGGGTGCGTGACCTCACGCGCAGTGACAATGACTGAGGGACTAGTGACTATTTATGGACCTTGAAGAAGGCTGGGTGACTTGTCACCAATTTTGATAGGATAACTAGTAGTAGATAGCGTTCCTAGCCCTTCAGGCTACACGACTTATGTATTTGCATTTCAGTAGTCAGGACAAGTAATGATGTAGTATAATCAAGCCATGTATGAACTCGGTTAGTTGTTTTATCCCCAAGATATAATTGGGAGACCCTATGGTATATATCTAGCAGTTATTAAGAAATTGATTTCCATAATATTACACTTGATAAAAATGTGCTAGATAGTAGTTGACATGCTTACATATGAATAAATTAATCCAATTGTAAAATAATTGTAACTATATTGACAAATTTTCAATACCAGAACAATGCCACCCCGTAGAAGAGGAACCAGGGCACAACCCGCAGAATCTGTTAACCAACAACGGAATGAACCTGACCCTGTAGTAAATGAAAAAAGTGAAGAGGACCTAGATTATAATGAATATGATGAGGAAGAATATGTAGAAGAAGAGGCTGAGGATACCCATCAGGGAGGGAACCCCATGAATGAGTTTATGGAACTTTTAAAAGCAAATCTGAACCAACAACCCATTCCACCACAGCCGCATGCTGCCCAACAGACTGCAACCACTGCCTTCAGGGCGTTCAAATCTCTCAAACCCCTAGAGTTTCTAGGATCTGCCGACCCCGTTGAAGCACGGGCCTGGCTCAAAGAGATAGAAAAGTCTTTTAAAATACTAGGTGTGGAAGAATGACACAAGACCATTTTCGCTTCTTACATGCTGAAAGGAGAAGCTAATCAGCAGTGGGAGTCCAAACGAAACCTAGAGACCGATGTTGTGATTCCATGGGATAGGTTTAACCGACTATTCTTAGACCCAAGTATTTCCCTAGGTTTATGGAAACCCAGATGGAGATTAAGTTTCTGGAGTTGAAAAATGATAGGATGACTGTGGCAGAGTATGAGGCCAAGTTTACTGAGCTATTACGATTTGTGCCTGAGTTCGTGAATACCGAAGAGAAGAAAGCGAGAAGGTTTTAGCTTGGTCTAAAACAGTGGATCCAGAACCGAGTGGCAGTACTAGAGCTGAAAGATTATGCTACTTTAGTGTAGAAAGCCTCGATTGTTGAAGCTGGCAGTGAGCAGAGTGTGAAGGAGAAGGAAAATAGGAAGAGGAAGATAGGAAGCCAATGCGGAGGAGGAGGAGAAGTAGGAACCGAGAACAGGAGCCTTCCGAGCAGGTTCATCAGGGGAGTGGTGTCCCAACCTGTGAGAGGCCCCGGATTCAGAAAGACCCCAAGTGAGACTGTTGAACAGGGCGACGGACAACCTAGGGCAACGTTTTATAGCCAACCCCGTACCCCAATACCGGAGTGTCAAACATGTAGGAGGAGACATCTTGAAGTGTGCAGGCAGGCGAGAGCCCCTTTGAAATGCTATAAGTGTGGTTAGACCGGACACCTTGCCAACAACGGCAACCAACCCAGCATGACATATTTCCAATGTGGAAAAGTAGGGCACATGAGGAAAGATTGCCCGATATTGAGACCCCCAGTCTCAGGAATGAGCAGAGCTACATCCAACCAACCCCCAGCTGCTAGGACCTTCAACATGACTGTTCAGGATGCTGTCCGAAACACTGACGTGATAGGAGGTTCCCTTCTGTTAAATTCCGAACATGCAAATGTCCTATTTGATTCTGGAGTAACCAAGTCATTTATATCTCAAGATTTTGCTAAAAGGTTAAAACTTAACGTCGTACCCTTACGTGAGGTATTACAAGAGAAAATAGCAAACAAAGAAATAATTCCTGTAAATCGAGTACACCCTAAATGCAAGTTGAAATTAGAAGGAAGAGTCTTCGAAGTTGACCTAATCCCATTTGCGTTAGGAGAATTTGATGTAATCTTAGGAATGGATTGGTTATCCAGTAATGGAGTGCAAATAGATTGTGAACGGAAGAGGGTAAAGATAAGAGTGTAAAATGGAAAAGAAGTAGTGTTTAGAGGGCAATGACAGACCTAGAAATTTCTGACCATGCTACAGGCAAAAAGGTTGTTAAAAAAAGGAAACGAGGCCTACTTAGCTTATATGATGGATACGAAGAAGGAAGTTCCTATAATATAGGACATGCCCATAGTAAATGAATTCGAGGATGTATTTCCAGAGAACTTACCAGGGTTTCCACCCGACAGAGAAATAAAATTTGCTATAGAATTAGCACCGGGAACGGCACAGTATCCAAGGCCCCCTATAGGCTAGTCCCAGTTGAGATGAAGGAACTAGCTTCTCAACTGCAAGAGTTATTAGATAATGGGATGATAAGACCCAGTGTGTCGCCATGGGGAGCGCCAGTACTGTTCGTAAATAAAAAGGATGACAGTATGAGATTATGCATAGACTATCGAGAATTGAATAAGCTGACTATTAATAATAGGTACCCTCTCCCTAGGATTGATGACCTATTCAATCAACTCAAGGGAGATGTGCATTTTTCCAAAATAGATATGAGGACAGGGTATCACCAGTTGAAAATCAAACTTGAGGATATACCAAATACTGCTTTTCGCACTAGGTATGGACACTATGAGTTCTTAGTCATGTCGTTTGGGTTAACCAATGCACCCGTAACCTTTATGGATTTGATGAACAGAGTGTTCAAAAAGTACCTAGATATATGTGTGATAGTTTTTATATATGATATTCTAATCTACTCAAAGACAGAGCAAGAACATGCAGAATATTTGAGGATAGTCTTAGAAGTATTGAGGAATGGGAAATTATATGCCAAGTTCTCGAAATGCGAGTTTTGGTTAAGGGAAGTTCAGTTCTTAGGACATGTGGTGAGTAGCAAAGGAGTTTTAGTTGACCCCGCCAAGATAGAGGCGGTGTCCAACTGGGAAAAACCAACTACCCCAACAGAGGTTAGGAGCTTTGTGGGTTTAGCAGGATATTACCGAAGATTCGTGCAAGACTTTGCTAAGATAGCCGGTCCACTGACTAGACTTACACGGAAGACAGAACAGTTTGTATGGACAGAGAAATGTGAGGAAAGCTTTCAGGAACTGAAAAGGAGGCTGGTGTCAGCACCAGTGCTCGCTCTTCCCGATGGAAAGGGAGAGTTTGTGATATACAGCGACGCAACGCTTAAAGGATTAGGATGTGTGCTTACGCAGTATGGCAAAGTTATAGGGTATTTCTCTCGGCAATTGAAGGAGTATGAGAGCGGATACCCGATGCATGATCTAGAATTAGCAGCCATAGTGTTTGCCTTGAAGATTTGGAGACACTACCTATACGGTGAGAAGTGCGAGATTTACATAGACCATAAGAGCCTCAAATATATTTTTACTCAGAAGGAACTGAACATGAGACAGAGGAGATGGTTAAAGTTGATTAAGGACTAGGACTGTGAAATTTTGTGTCACGCGGGTAAAGCCAATGTGGTGGCTGACGCCCTTAGTAGGAAGGAAATACTCAAAATGATAATGACATCTGAGGAATTAATTAAAGAATTTGAGATGATGGAAATTGACATGAGGATGACCGGTAAAGGAACAGAAGGATTATTTGAGATTAAGCTAGTGCCGAAACTAACTAAAAAGATACGAGTATGTCAGGAAAAGAAGATGAGTGAAGAAAGAGGAACATTGACCGGTGAGGAAGTGAGATGCGAGAAGGACGAGAAAGGGATCATGAGGTATACGTCCCGAATTTGGATTCCAAATGTGCAAGAGTTAAAGGATGAGCTGTTGCACGAAGGGCACATCTCCAGATAATTAATCCACCCAGGAAGTACGAAGATGTACCGTGACCTTAAGGAATATTATTGGTTGCCTAACATGAAGAGAGAAGTAGCAGAGTGGGTCAGCAAGTGCTTGACATGCCAGAGAGTGAAGGCTGAACATCAGCGACCTAGTGGACTATTACGGCCCCTGGAAATTCCGAAATGGAAATGGGAGCATATAGCCATGGATTTTGTGACAGACCTACCAAGGACAAAGACCAATCACGACGCCATATGGGTTATCATAGATAGATTGACCTAGTTCGCACCCTTCCTACCAATCAACGAAAGGTACACTGTAGAAAAGCTGGTGGATATTTACTTGAAGGAAATTGTAGTGAGACAAGGCATTCCTGTTGCCATAGTGTCAGATCGAGACCCGAGGTTTAATCCCCGATTTTGGAGAAGCTTCCAGGAATGTGTAGCCACCAGACTAAACATGAGTACCGCTTACCACCCCTAGACTGATGGACAGAGCAAAAGGACTATTCAGACCCTAGAAGATATGCTACGAGTGTGTGCCATCGACTTTAAAGGAAATTGAAATGACCACTTATCCCTGATCGAATTTGCTTACAATAATAGCTATCACGGTAGCATAGGAATGCCTCCGTATGAAGCTCTTTATGGAAGGAGATATCGCTCTCCCCTATGTTGGGATGAAGTTGGAGAACACAAGATAATAGGACCAAAGTTAGTCCAACAGACCAGGGAAATGGTGGGACTCATCAGGAAAAGACTGGTAGCAGCTCAGGACAGACAAAAGAAGTACGCCGACCAGACCAGGAAGGATAGGGAATATGAAGTAGGAGATTTAGTGCTATTGAAGGTATCTCCATGGAAAGGAGTGATGAGATTTGGGAAGAAAGGGAAGCTGAGTCCTAGATTCATAGGACCCTTTAAAATTTTGAGGAGAATAGGACCTCTAGCTTACGAGCTCGCCTTGCCTCCTAATTTGCAACAAGTGCACAACGTGTTTCATGTGTCCATGTTAATGAAGTACCATGCAAATGCACGATACGTAATAGAATACGAGCAGGTAGATTTACAACCAGACCTGACCTACATCGAGCAGCCAGTAAGGATAATGGACCAAAAAGAACAAGTGCTGAGGAACAAGACTGTGAAGCTGGTTAGAATCTTGTGGAGGAACCAAAATGTCGAGGAGTCAACTTGGGAACTTGAAGACGTAATGAGGAATAGATATCCCCACTTATTTTTTAATTGATTTCGGGACGAAATCTTTGTTAGAGGGGAAGACTGTAATAACTCGAATTTTTGAGACCTTGTAAAATGTTTAATGAATAGTAACCCTGACAGACGGGGAAAACTTTTTAGCCGACACTATGTAGTGCATGATAAAATGAGTTTCGGAGTTGATATTATGATTATACGTACCAAATGAGTGTATGTAAACGTTACTAGTTTTCGAATAAAACAAACTTTGAAAAACAACCATATTTACGAATGATCGAGGATTACGGGAATCACAATATAATTACGAATTTAAAACCCTATGGATTTATATCCAAGTATGATAATTCAAAACAAAAGGAATAAATACGAGAGGAATTACGTCGTGAACCATTTACGAGGAAGTATTACGAAAACGTTTAAGCGACAGAGCAAACGCGTAAACGATTAAATAAACGTAATGCACCAACTAACCGTGGTAGAAAAGTAACCATTGTTACTTTATCAAATAGTGAACTAAGGTGTAGGATGATCAACCAAGGCTATCAAATAGTAAGCTAAACAGCTAAACAAGTGGCTTAGCTTGTACCAATGCTAGCTAGATTTATCTCCAAGATTGGCAACAAAGATCAAATCCTAGGATAGATACTAAGGAATAAAAATCAAATAAAAAGATATCACAAGCCTCATTTCCAAGAAGCAACCAAGGAAGCATAACAAAAACTCTCTCCTTCTCTCCCAACCATTCCATTCGGCTTTTTCATCTTCAGCCAAGAAATCAAAATCAAAACTTCAAGCTCTAGCCATGGATAAATCCTCCAATTAATTCTCAAGCTTCCTACCAACCAAAATAAGGTAAGATAAATCTTTTAGCTCTTTTTATCAAGGTTTGATGGGTGAAATAAAATCAAGAAAGTTGATAATGAATAGTATCAATAGTAACTCTTCTTTGGTTTCTTGATTTTAATGGTTGTTTTAGGTTCCAAAAACTATACTAAGCACTCCCAAGACCTCACCATCATCAAGAACACATATCAAGCTCTCAATAAAGGTATAAATCTTTTACCCTACCCTATTTAAGATTTAAGTTCAAGATCCTTTTATTATATAGTTTTAAACCTAGTTTTAGTGGGAGTATTGTTGTAATCTTGATGTTTAGCTAAGTAGATTTAAGGTTGATTGTTGTTGCCTCAAGAAAATGATGTTCTTGAGAGGAGTTACTGTGGTGATGATGATATGTTGATTATTGGTGGTAGTATAAAGATTTAAGGCATAAACGAAACACCAATCGTAACCGTAATCTCGTTAGAACGAACAAAATATAACTTTAAGTTTCTGCAGAAAGTCCTGAAGATGTAAACTATAGTTTCTTGAAAAATAACCATTTATTATGATATAAAATGTTATAAGGATCGTTTAGGCTCTTGAATCGCTTGATTCCGATTTACGGATCAAAAGTTAAGGCCGTTTTACTAAAAGTGATTTACGCGATAAAAACTGCTACGAGTAACGAATTTTGAAAATATAAAGGATCGACTTAAGAATGTTCTTAAATCATGAAATTTTTACAGAGAGTAGTATATTGAGTTTCCTAACTTCCATAAAAATTTCATATGAAAATAATTATTTTTCAATTTTATAAAAATATCGGAGCCGAGACTGCGCGATTAGAAACCGTAGAATCGAGAAGCGGAGCCGACGACAAAAATGAAAATGAACTTAAGATACTTTAAAAAAGGAAGCGACCATGATGTGAATAAGGACTTAAAGGAATAATAAGGGTAATATAAGTTCATAGGGTGCATTATAATTAGCGCATGAGTGCGGGTAGCCGTAAATTAGAACAGGACCTAACGAAATGAATTGTGTTTATGATTATAGATTTCCGAGCGGAACCTAGAGTATCCTCCGCCTCGAGCTACCCAGGAAAGTTTACGAAACCAACTCCATTTACTGTTGTGTTGTGAAAGGATTGTTTTATTATCATTGCATAAATACCATGCTTGCCATGATACGTAGTAATTGAACTTTTCGCATAATATAGCGATGTTGTGAGATAAGTAAGTATCGTAGAATGTTTAATTCCGCTTTAAGCGTGACGTATAAGTTTAAGACCGTGATTCGGTCGGGATTTGTAATAACCCCAATTTTTGGGAAATTTTTGAAACCCTTATGAATAGTATTTTTGCTGAATGAGAAAACTTTTCATGCCACACTATGTAGGGGTTCTGATATGGATATTCTGAGATTTTATTAGTACTTTATATGGGATATAAGTGTATGTAAAGATCGTCAGAATCCAAATCCGAACACTTTCATTTTTCCCGGAAATACACTAGATACGGAAAGATTTGAGAAAAAGGTAACAGGATAAAAAGGATTTAAATTAAAGGATTATAGGAGAGGATCATAAAAGGAATATAATATATTGAGAAAGGTTAAGGGAACCTAAGTAATAAGATCCCGGGTATGATCCCTCAAACGATAAACGAAAACGAAAGTTAAGCGAACCGTATAACAGATCAGCGGTCATTAGGCAAACGATTAGGAAGTTAATCAAGGGGATTAGTGGGGATGATGTCATCCAGCGAATAGAAAGAGGACAAGGAGGGGAGGATGACATCATGAGGATGACACAAGCATGACATGGGAAGGAAGGAGATGTGGTGGCTTTTTAACCACACAAAATCAAGGGCAACTAGGTAATTTACTAAAACAAACACAAAAATCAAACCAACCAAGCCAAGCAAATCATTTTTCATCAAAATCAAAAAGAAACCAAGGCATTGTTCTTCATGCTCTCGGCCATAACAGAACCAGAACACTAAAACTGTTGTATCTCCTTCATTTCTCACTCAAATATTGTGTTCTATAGCTCATTGGAAAGGTATTGAGATGGCCTACAACTCTTGTTCACAAGTCTCGTCAAAATAATCATGGTAAGACCCTCATTTTTACAGTTCTTTAAATCGGACTTTTAGAAACTTCAAAGCCTAACTTTGTGTTCTTGATTTCTTTGGAAAGATCAAGCTTGTAGGAGGCTCCCTAAGGCTTCCTAGCAACTTAACACCTCCCAAGGAAGGTATAAACTTCAAACCCTAGCCTTTACTTTATTTGTTAGTAAGTTTAATGGTTGGTGTTGTGAAATGAGAAGCATGGATTGTGATTATTAGTAGTTTGGTTTGATTTGGAAGTGTTTTGGTAATTGAAGCTTGATTATAGTTCATAGGTCTTGATTGTGGTTGTTTGAGTTGAAAACCTTGGAGATTATGGACTGATGTGGTATGGTTTAGGTGAAGATTTGTTGTATTGATGGTTATGAGTTGGTTGGTGGTTAATTGGAGTAGTTTAAACATTGGTAATCGCGTAAACATAGCCGTCGTAACGTCCGATTTTCTTTGGACTGTTTTTGTGCATAACATTAGGACCCGAGAACCCCCTGCTAGATTATGACCACTGCCATGTTTAGATAGCTCATGTTACGAGCTTCGTTTTGATATGTTGTTCGTTCGATTCCGATGCACGGTTTAGAAGAAATGACCGTTTCAAGTAACGGCGTTTCGCGAACGAAACTTTTCCCCTCGCCTTACTTTGAAACATAGGTTAAAGACCAAAAAGGGTTAATTAATGCATGAAACATTTATGGTAAGTGTGTTAGGTAGTTGGTAAGACACTCGCGAAGGAATCGCCTTAAAACTCGTAAAGGTTAAATTATTAAAAATGGTGGAGCCGAGGGTACTCGAGTGACTTAAGAGAATCAGTAAGCGCAAAACGAGCGTTAGAGTCTGAGTTGGTTAGAGTATAGATTTACAAGTGACTTTGGTTTAATTCCAACTTACTTGTTGTTTATAGGTTACCAGACTCGTCCCGAGCCATTCGTAACCCCCAGTCGCTCAGGCAAGTTTTCTACCCGTTATACTGTTGTTGTGATGTATATATGTATATGCATTATCTTGTGATAGATGCATGTTGGTTAATTAGCAAATTTTGCGATATATTGAAGCATGCTGATATGGTACATATATGCATGCCTGTTTCGTATTCTTGCCATATATATCTGTTGGTTCAGTTGATAATACCTATGCTAGAGAATAGCGGTAATTTGCATATACCCTTAGTATAGGGACCCAAAGGTGAAAACATTTTCTAAAACCGGGAGTCGAGGATCCCGAGTAGATTTTATATATATATATGGTTATATATATATGGTTATAGTTTTCAAAACTATTAATCGAATAAGGTTTATTCGATAACTTGATTTTATTAATGAATATTATCTTGAATATTCATTCGAGGACTTATGACTCCTTTATATTATTTATTGAATATTACTTGGATATTCATTTGAGGATGTATGACTCCTTTATTTTATTTAATGAATATTATTTATAATATTCATTCGAGGGCTTATGACTCAGCTTATTTATTTATTGAATATTATTTCGAATATTCATTCGAGGGCTTATGACTCAGCTTATTTTATTTATTGAATATTATTTGAATATTCATTTGAGGATCTATGACTCCGATTATTTGCTGAGATATATTCTTTATTTTATTAAAGAATAAGGTGTCGATAATCAAACTCACTTTTGATTATTCAAATAAAGATAGTACTTTCGTATAAGTATATCTTTGGTTATTTAATATTCATTTCAAGTATAAGTTTTAAAACTTCTACTTCAATTATTTTATAAAGATTATTCTTTATGGGAATATTATTTAAATAATAATATTCAGACATTTTCTAAATATTCTGGGGACTGATTTACTTCATTAAATCAGCTTCACTCCAAACATTCTTAAAAATGTTTTGCGAGTCTTCAAAATGATTTTTTTAAAAGTTAGAGCGGATCCCAAAACTCATTTTTTTAAGATCCTCCTTTCGAAGGGGATTTAAATACTCGCTCAAAACCTGAGGGATCCGGCTCTGTGGTGTGTTTTATATTCGCAACAAGGTTGCTGTTTTGATAAATGAA
Organism: Apium graveolens; assembly: GCF_009905375.1. Taxonomy (NCBI): domain Eukaryota; kingdom Viridiplantae; phylum Streptophyta; class Magnoliopsida; order Apiales; family Apiaceae; genus Apium; species Apium graveolens. The sequence continues at coordinate 173,305,141 of NC_133655.1, forward strand.
TTGATTACTTACCCAACACTCGGGAAGTAAAATTCTTGGAACAAGTTAATCCATTAACAGACATCGCCTGGGAAATATCGGTGAGTTCTCCTTTCCAAATAGATACGACTTCTTGGTGGAGCCGTATCAACAAGTTTCTACTTGGGGAAAGCGGGGACAAGCTTTACGTTTCAGAGTCATGAATTTCATCTGAACTAGGAGTGGCGTAAGTGGCCGAGTAGCGCCGGCCCAGCCTTATTATATTGGCCCAAATGGCCTGGAAGTTCCGCTAAGGCGGTCCATTCCTTAGGAGTTCAGTGTTCGGTTGACAAGTAAATCCGACAGGTTCTCCTCTACATGTAGAAAATGGTGGGGTTGTACTACTACGACTGATCATCGTAAGTGGTCTTCCTGGCGCGGCAAACTCCCGTAATGAGTTCATCATCCAATTGGATAATTTCTGCAACACTACCCAGAGCACTTCGATAGAAAGGCTACGGTTGGGCGATTGTTGAGTGTTGGCAGGGTCAAGTTTTCAAAATGATGTTTACATCAAATGAAGTATCTCGTAACTTCATTTTATTTTGATAATATTTTAAAGATTTAATCTATTCAAATCTTGCCTTATAGTCTCATCTATGTGATGAACTTTTGAAGCTAATTATAACTTGAACGGTGGTAGTTCAAGTAGTATTTGGGAAAGATATAAGTATATTGGGGTATCTTGTAACTTCATCTTTTAAACTTATATCTAATTAATAATTGTCTTATGAATGACAAAGATTTTCAGAAAAACGTTGAGACAAGGTTAGATATATGAGATCACCTTGCAACGATATTTTTTTTATACAGTTATACACTGGGACTTTGTGTATATTGTGCATGGAAGAGGACTTCCAATATTTTGAAAAGTATATATGTATATATATATATACTGAATATTTTACGACTTCATCGCATTAAGATATCAACTTGGTTCATTTCTTTTGACCAAGACTTTCATGAGTACTATGAGAAGGCTCATATATTGTTAATCATTATACATATTATTTTGGTGGGCTTGCTGCTCACCCTTGCTTTCTTCTTTCATCACACAACATCAGATAGACAAGATGAACCGGACCAAGCTCCCGATTCGCAAGAGGTTAGGAGACGTTCCGCAGCTTTCGGGAAGCGTTGAGGCCGCTGTAGCTGAGGTAGAAATTACCAATAGGCTAGGCTTTCAACTTTTGATGTACCAGATTATGTATATTTATGAATTGTAATAATGGCAAAAAATGTAAATTTATTCAGAAACCTTTTTAAGGTGTATTGGCATATAATTGTGGAATAAAACGACTTGTGATTATTTTTGGATATTCATCTCTGAGACTATAACGTGTGGTGTGTGTGTTTATTGTGGGGTCACAATACAGAGTAGTTGAGTAATTATTAAGATTGGGTGTTATTAAGGGAAATGGAACTCGTAACGACCCGGATCCCCGACCCCGGATCTGGGGGTGTTACAGGATTTTAAGATAAAAACCTGGTGATCATCCCGGTGATATTATAAGACGATTAAAATTCCATAGTAGTACGGTTTAAAAGGACTCAACATCACGGTTTAAAAGGACTCAACATCCACTTACAAAATACTAAAGACCTCGAACTTTTATTAAAACGATTTCTAAAGATCACATTCCATCAACTATACTTTATCATTCGAATAATAAATATCTATTTACTATTCCTTTATTATGGGAGAAGTATTCTCCAGTGAAAATTTATTTCAGACTCGATTAAATATTTAAGATTATTAAATTACTTAAACATAAATTAGTTGAGGAATATTATTTCAAATATTCTTTTAAAAGTATAATTATTCGAGGTTTAATTATTCAACGATTAATATTTGATTATTAAGCATTAGTTATTTAATGGTTTAATTATGATTTAAAAATCATAGAGCCTGATTCAAAATACTTTCTAATTTTCAGAAAATCATTTGAAAAATTTCAGATCGTCGGAGAATATCATCTCGACTTATTTTAAATATTTGGATTATAGTTTCAAAAGAAAATCCCCCTTTTATAACAAATATATTAACAACGGTCAACTCACATCCCTAGTACTTCCTCCGAAAATTCTCGGAAGTACATATATATACGTACAAATTAAAGTGTACCTAACAATAAGCAATATGCTTGGGGAACAATATAAGTTCCAGATTGATGATGAGATTCTTACAAGGACTTGCCATTAACTAATTGAAATCGCGACATTCCAATGGAGTCTTATAAGCTGTACTATATGCCCAAACAGCGTCATCAAGCTTCAAAGATCAATCCTTCCTTGATGGACACACTACTTTCTCCAAAATGCGCTTGATTTCTCTGTTAGATACCTCAGCTTGACCATTTGTCTGAGGATGATAAGCCGTAGCAATGCGATGATTCACATTATACCTTTTCATCATAGCAGTATACTTGCGATTGCAAAAATGCAACCCCTCATCACTGATTATGACTCTTGGAGTTCCAAACCTTGTGAATATCTGCTTGTGAAGAAAATTAAGCACCACTTTGACTTCATTCGTTGGCAACGCCTTAACTTCAACCCATTTCGACACATAATCCACCGCCAACAGGATATACTGATTGCTGCAAGATGAGACAAATAGCCCCATGAAGTCAATTCCCCAAACATCGAAGACCTCAACTTCGAGAAGCACATTAAGAGGCATCTCATCCCTCTTGGACGTATTACCCACATCGATCACATTTCAAAACGAACTGATGAGCATCTTTAAACAATGTCGGCCAAAAGAAACTTGCTTGAAGAACACGAGCTGCTGTCTTTTCTCCACCATAGTGTCCTCCATAAGCCGTTGAGTGGCAATCTCGCAAGATCCCCCCTGTTTCGCTGTAAGGAATACATCTCCTGATGATTTGGTCAGCTCCTTGTCTAAAAAAACGGCTCATCCCACATGTACCACTTCACTTCATGTAGAAACTTCTTCCTTTGAGCATAAGATAGGTCGGGAGGCATGATGTTACTCACAAGGTAGTTCACAATATCTGCAAACCATGGCTCTTCTTCTTGCACTCCAAACAGCTACTCGTTGGGAAAAGACTCATTTATCAATGTCTTATCCAATGAAGTAGCATTAGGATTCTCTAAACGCGAGAGATGATCAGCAACTTGATTTTCAGTTCCTTTTCTGTCCTTGGTCTCTAGTTCAAATTCTTGGAGCAAAAGTACCTATCGAATCAATTTAGGCTTCGAGTCCTTCTTCGAGACGAGATATCGAATTACAGCGTGATCAGTGAAAACTGTCACCTTAGTCCCAAGTAGATAAGATCAAAATTTCTAAAAACCATAGACAATAGCTAAAAGTTCTTTCTCCGTAGTAGTGTAATTCAATTGAGCAGCATTGAGGGTCTTACTAGCATAATAGACCACATGAAAAATGTTGTTCTTCCTCTGCCCAAGAACTGCTCCAACTGCATAATCACTTGCATCACATATCATCACAAGAGGTTCATTCCAATCGGGTGCAGTTATGACCGGTGTCGTAATTAGACTCTTTTTCAATGTCTGAAAAGCTGCAAGGTACTCGTCATCAAATTTGAAAGGGATATCTTTCTCTAGTAAACTGCATAATGGCTTTGAAATTTTCGAGAAGTCTTTGATGAAACGCCTATAGAAACCCGCGTGACCAAGAAAACTGTGAATTCCTTTGACAGAAATAGGCGGGGGAAGATTCTCAATGATCCCCACCTTGGCCTTATCCACCTCAAGACCCTTAATAGAAACCTTGTGCTCGAGAATTATGCCTTGACGCACCATAAAGTGACATTTCTCCCAATTGAGAACTAAATTAGTCTCAACACACCTCTTGAGGACGTGTCCAAGATTTTGCAAGCATTCATCAAAAGAATCGCCAAAGACTGAGAAGTCGTCCATGAACACTTCCATATTCTGGCCAATCATGTCAGAAAAGATGGGCATCATACATCTCTGAAAACTGGCTGGTGCACCACACAGACCAAAAAAGACTCGTCTGAAGGCGAAAGTACCAAATAGACAAGTGAAGGTAGTCTTCTCCTGATCTTCCGGAGCAATACAAATCTGATTGTAACCCGAATAGCCGTCCAGAAGACAGTAATATTCATGACCAGCCAACCTGTCAAGCATCTGATCAATGAAGGGCAATAGAAAATGGTCCTTCCTAGTGGCCTTGTTCAGCTTCCTATAGTCCATACAAACTCTCCACCCCATGACTATTCATGTAGGGATAAGCTCATTCTTCTCATTTTCTACCACAGTGATACCACCTTTCTTTGGCACACATTGAACTGGGCTTACCCATGAACTGTCAGAGATAGGGTAGATGATCCCTGCATCTAGCCACTTCAAAATTTCCTTCTTCACTACTTCCTTTATGATTGGATTAAGTCTTCTTTGTTGCTCGACTGTAGGTTTGCTACCTTCTTCTAGCAGAATTTTATGCATGCATTAAGAAAGGCTGATTCCCTTGATATTTGCTATAGTCCATCCAATCTCCGATTTGAACTCTCTCATAATTCTCAAAAGCTTTTCCACATCACTACCTGAAAGGTCAGATGCAATAATAACAGGCGGGTAGATGCATCACCTATAAAAGCATACCTCAAATGTTCGGGTAAAGACTTAAGCTCAAGAGTGGGAGCTTCCTCAATAGAAGGCTTGAGGTGTTTAGGAGCTTTGTTCAATTCCTCTATTCCAAGAGATTCAAAAGGCATGTCAATCTTCCTTTTCCAGGGAGAAGCATTCAAATATTGCAATTGTTCATCACCTTCATCATCTTCGCTATCTGAATTTCCCAACAAGGCTTTTTCTAAGGCATCAGACCTTAGCAATTGATGAAGTTCCGATGTGACCACCGAATCGACCAACTCCGCTTTGAAGCACTCCTCATTATCAGTGGGAAATTTCATTGCATTGAACATATTGAAAGTTACATCCTGATCCAACACTCGCATTATAAGCTCACCCTTCTACACATCAATCAAGGTTCAGCCAGTTGCCAAGAAAGGCCTTCCCAAGATTATGGGAATCTTCTTATCCTCCTCGAAATCCAGAATGATGAAATCAGCAGGGAAGATGAGCTTATCCACCTTAACCAAGATATCCTCCACAATACCTCTCAGATATATAATAGAACGGTCGGCCAATTGCAAGGTCATGTAAGTTGGTTTGGGATCAGGTAAGTCCAATTGCTTGAAGATTGACAAAGACATCAGATTGATGCTAGCTCCCAAATAACATAAGCATCTATCAAAAGACACTTTCCCAATAGTACATGGAATAGTAACTCTTCCTGGATCCTTAAGTTTCGGAGGTAACTTCTGCTGCAGCACAACACTGCATTCCTTCGTGAGAGCGACAGTCTCTAAATCATCCAGCTTCACTTTCTGAGAGAGAATACCTTTCATAAACTTTGCATAACTAGGCATCTGCTCGAGAGCCTCAACGAAAAGGTATGTTGATATGAAGTTTCTTAAACACCTCCAGAAACTTCTCGAATTATTTGTCCAGCTTTTTCTTCTGCAGCCTCTTAGGAAAAGGCGGTGGAGGATAGATCTATTTCTCCCCTGTATTACCCTCAGGCAGAGTGTGCTCAACAATAGTCTTCCTTGGTTCCACTTCTTCATCCTGCTGCTCTATTTCTTTCTCAGCTCTAGCTTTTTCAGTTAACTCTTGAGTTTGATCGGGATTAGCAACCCTTCCAGACCTCAAAGTGATTGCCTTTACCTGCTCTTTAACTTCCTTCTTCCCTGGCACTTCAGTGTCACTAGGTAGTGTAGCAGGTTGACGATTTAGCAAGGCATTGGCAATTTACCCAATTTGATTTTCCAAGGTCTTGATAGAATAGCTTGGCTCTTGCACATAAGCTTTAACTCCTCTAATTCAAATTTTTCATTAGCTTGCTGGAGCTGGACTTGTTGTTTTGGTGCATACTGTGGTTGTTGAAAACCAGGGGGTTGTACTGCTTAGCTGGATACTGCTGATAAGGCTGTTGAACCGCATTCTGAGAATTGCTCCAACTGAAATTAGGATGATTGTGGTTGTTTGGATGATAGATGGCTGGCACATGTTGCCGCGATCGCTGGAAGTTGCTAACGAACTGAGCTGATTCATTCGAAATTGCGCACTAATCAATCTCATGGGCACCTGCATAAAGCTCACAGACACTAGTGATTTGATAACTCCATAATTAGCCAAAGTGTCCACCTTCATTGTCAAAGCCTTAAGTTGGGCAGCTATAGCAGTTGCTACATTCAACTCCAGAATTCCTGCAACTTTTCCCTGAGTCAGTCTCTGGGAAGGATTCTGGTACTCATTAGCAGCCATCAGTTCAATAAGTTCATAAGCTTCATTATAACTCTTAGCCCACAAGGCTCCTCCTGATGCTGCATCAAGCATGGGCCTAGAAGTAGGACCTAATCCATTGTAGAAATAGTTGAAAATCATCAAATCAGGCATGCCATAGTGTGGGCACTTCCTTAACATCTCCTTATATCGATCCCAAGCCTGACATAGAGATTCTCCAGTTTGCTGCGCGAATTGGGTAAGAGCATTCCTGATTGCCGCAGTCTTCGCATGGGAAAAAATTTAGTGAGAAAATTTTAAGCAAGATTTTCCCAAGTTGTTATAGACCCTGCCGGTAGAGAGTGTAACCAACAATTAGCTTTGTCCCTCAAAGAGAATGGGAAGAGTCGCAACTTGATAGCATCTTCAGTCACACCTTTGAACTTGAAAGTGTCGCAGATCTCGATGAAATCCCTGATATGCATGTTGGGGTCTTCGGTAGGAGAACCCCCAAACTGAACTGAGTTCTGTATCATCTGGATCGTGCTTGACTTGATCTCAAAAGTGTTAGCCGTGATGGCTGGTCTAATGATGCTAGAATGAATGTCATTAATCTTAGGCTTAGAATAGTCCATCAAAGCCTTTGGATTCTCTGCTTGATCACCCATAGCTACTACAATTGGCTCTTCAACTTTCTCTTCTTCTTCTACCTTCTTTTCTTCCTCAAAAACTTCCCTACGAATTATCACAAGTTCTTCGTCGGCTTTATCCAGTGTTCTCTCGCGGGTACGCGAACGCGTATGCATACACCCTCGCTAGATCACCTGAAATAAAACAAGGAAACAAATAAGTAACAATGTCCGAGTCAATGAACTTTAACGACCACTGATGGAAAGCACATAAACTAGTAATTAACACTGGAGTCCCCGGTAGCGGTGCCAAAAACTTGTTAGTCGCTAAACACGCGCTAATATTACACGCAAGTATACGAGTTCCCAAGTAGTATAAGATATAAATCAGATTCAATCCCACAGAGACTGTATTGATTAACTATCTAAATTACACACCTAAGCAACAATGTATAGTTATTATTCAATGCTAAGACGATAACAAAGTGAGGTTGATTATAACTATAAATTAACTAATTATTATACTACGAGAATAAAATAGACTGGATTAATATATATGACAGACATGAGATTCTAACTTCATTAAGTACTTAATTCAATAGTCTTATTATTCTCAACCTTAGCATGCAATGGTGATGACACTAATCAGACAACACGAAACTGATAAATGCCAACTTTCGTTGCACGAGTACCATTCTACCAGACTTCCACAAAAGAGATAGAAGCTAAATAGGCACCAATTATATTGAGACCCTATATGTCTATAGAATTTGACAATATAACGGTTTAAGCACAAGTTATGTATCTTGATTACATAAGGCAAGTAAGATGGATAAATTCCCTACAAATCATGCATTACAATACATGAACCTATGCTAGCATGGCAAGTTCTAAATCCTTAAATTCACTTTCGCTTCATTAAGAATTAACACACTATCTTATAAGTTCACGACGCTCATAAGACGAATCAGCACAACCATAACTAGAATATTATACAATCACCACACACTAAGGCATCAAATAAATTAACTAAAGAAATCCATAAATAAATCCGTTAGAACCCCACGATAACGATTAGCCCATAATCGAACTCATCGCCAACGTGGGTTCCAATGAAAACATGATGTAGCAAACGTAGTCTTTATACGAATAAATAAACCAAAGTACACACAAGAATATAGGTTCAAACAAACAAGAAACAAGCATCCAATTTACAACTCAAACAAAGATTCAAAAGAATAAACTAGATCATCTTCGCCTTTGTTGAATTGTGCCAAAAGATCTCTTTCCGTTTTCTCCTTCCTTGATGTCTTCAAACTCTGAATTATGAATATATCTTGAAAAATGACCTAAGTTATGTTTATATAGCAGTCCATGCACCCCAGGAGTCCAAAATTCGAATTGCACAAGAATCAGGATTTTTAACTCCCGACCCAGCGCGGGCGCGCGCTTCACCAACGCGGGCGCGCTGACTTTCTGTTCCCTGGCGCGGCTGCGCGCAACATCAGCGCGGGCACGCCGACTTTCTGCCAAAATAATTTATTTTTTCCTTCTTTATTCCTTGCAGCTTCGAGCCAATCTTTCAAGCTTTTATTCCAACACATCATAAACACCATATTAACATCAAAACAATGTTAATTCACCTGATTCTCAAGGTAATGCCTGAAATGCAAAAACACTTGAAAACACGTTAAAATACAAATAACTTGAGTATAAATACACCAACTCAAAGCTTATTAGAGCATAAATAAGTGTCATAATGACACTTAACAGATTGTAATAAGTTTTTATCAATTAATATAAAAACTATTGAGTCTGTTGAAGCTTTGTAGAATTGATTGTATTAACTGTATTCACCCCCCCCCCTCTATAGTTGATCAAGGGCCTAACAATTAATTATAATATTATTTTTTGCAAGAGCTTTATATATTATATAAAGTGAAATGATAAAATCTTTATATCAAGTATATCTTGTTTATTTTCCATGATTTTATTATTTAATAAAATCGTGAATTGGTGGATTATAAGCTATTTTGACTAAAGCATGTATGAGGTATGATTATATAATCTAAAAATATGGGAAGATCAGGTTAAAGGCTTCTATCAAAGTATCCAAAGATATTACTAGTAATTAATTGTATATAGTTTTAGTACACAGTTACACCTCTCTAACCAAATGAGAGTCGGCCTCGGTTTTCAGATCTAGGGTTTTAATCACCCCTCTCTTCTCCATTTCGTAAAATACAATTTTCTTACATCGTTTAATCATTTTCACTCTTCCATCTTCTCTTTTATTTTATTGTTTTTTCAAAATTTCGAATAAACATCTTTTATGGGTGTGATCTAATCATTTTTGGGTAAGATCTTTCTTGTACCTTGTTATCAAGGTTGTCCCAAATCTTTTTGGGTGTCAATATGTTTTGTTTTAAGTATTTGTGTCTGTTGGTGTTGGTTCCGCTGGAAAGAATTTTTATGGTTTTTGGAAAATATGGATTTCTTGCATCAAAAATGAGACGGTGGTGAATATCACAAGTGTTTAGGTTTCATAAAAAAAAATTATTCATAGTTTGGGGCATTTATTCCTCCGGTTTTAGTTGATGTAACTGAAAATTCTGAATATTGGGCTACATATGGCATTAATGAGAAGGTTAATTGTGATGCTTCTATCTTCACGGTTGGTATTGGATGGATTGTTGGGAAAGTTACTATAATCCTTTTTATTTAAAAGATGTTAGGTAATGAATACAACACAGGGGTGAATGTATTTTACGATATTTTTAAGGCTTGTTGAACTTTTGTTACTTGGTTAACAAATCAGATTAGAAGTGCAGTACTATTATGTTAACTAAAATAAAACAGTGCACACAATATTTCAAAACTCACTTAATTTTGTATTAAAATCAAGCTAGTGTTTTGCTACAAATCCTGGGTTCTTTGTAAGTAAAGAACTCAGCTTCTTCCTTGAGAGAGTTACAAGAAAAACTAGATCTGTTTGATACACTTTAAAAACAAAGGACCAGTGTTTACTTTATAGTTTAGTAAACACAATTTTACACAGCATGCAATAAGATGTACTTAACCCTACTTTAAGTTATCTCTAAAGCTTTTCATTTCTGGCTTAGTGAATCCTTGCATATCCTGTTGATCAGTGACCTTTCCTTTGTTAGTTAATCTTGGCCTTTGATCTTTTACTCTTCAAGCTGCTTTTGTAGACTTTTTAATTTAAGTGATTAGATCATTTATTGATTGATAATATTGAATATTTAACTTGTCTGTATTATGTATTTGAGCTTCATATCGAGATCTCCAGTTGTTATAAAGAACTGACATCTCGATAAGTATAATGGCTTATCAAGATCTCTTAGTTCTCTACAAGTATTTTAACTTGTCGAGGTCTCTGAGTTCTCGAGGTAACTTTGGCTTATCGAGGTCTCCAAAACTCTGCATGTAGAAATGACTTTTCGATATCTTTGAGATCTCTATAGGCATATTAACTTATCGATATCTTTGAGGTCTTTAATGAGAGAATTGACTTGTCGATATTTCCAATCTTTATGTCTTCATTTTAACTTGTCAATATCTCCGGGACTTCTCGATAGGCCAATTTGAACTTCTCGATAAGTCATTCTGGAGTTCTCGAATGACTTCTCTATATGACTTGATTTATGAATTGTAGATATCTTGACTTAGAATGTGTTTCCAAAAACAGATTTATTCAACTCCAAGCTTCATCATAATTTCTCCGAGGCATTATTTTATTGATCTTCTTCCAGAGTTTTTCTTAGGATTGAGACTGTTTACATAAAAATAGTCTTGTCTAATCTTTGACATTTTTACAGACTCAAGTAATACTGTACAAAATTCAAATTTAGATTATCATACAACTAATTCTCAGGGCTGTCAAATTGACTTAGTCTTGTTATGATACAGGAATGTCTTGCAAAACAAACTCCCCCAATTTGTGAGAAGATTGCTTAATACAAATTCAAGCCTGGTAACAAGACTAACCCAAGTTACAATTAAACTACACAAATTTCTCATAAAAGATTGACATAGATATTAGTACAACTTTTATACATAGATTGATTATATGAGTTTGACAGGTACATTCATTACATGAAATCCTCATAGCTGTTTCTTTTCTTATGAGGTCTTTAAGATTTATAGAACTAGAAGTTCTTCTATGATTTCAGTACCTTTTAGAGCTTCCACAAGCTTGAGCCACTCATCCAATGAATAACCATTCAGGTAACCAGTTTTAAATCTTGAGTATATGCCAACTTTTATATTCAAAAAATGTCCATCTTTAGAAAGTCTGCTCAACTCCTTTTCCTTGAGCTCATTTGATCTTTATTCAATGCTTGCTATGCTTCTGCATACTTTCAATCTTTTTCCTCCTTTTCAGCCTCTCATTTGCTTTTCTTTCATCCCTTTCTCTCACCCATACACACAGTATTGCCTTCCAAGCCCTTGTAATAGTGTCCTTATCATTCATCAAGTTGATCACCCTTTCGAATTCTATGCTTGAAAGTGTATACATTAAGTTGCTTCCAAGTAGAGTGAAGCTACCATCATCATAATATATCCTGATTTCTGTGTAGGATACAACTCGGACTTTGACTATTTCTTCAGCTAACTGTTGAAAGTATTCATCATCTGTGATGCACCAATTTAGTGGCAGAAAGTCAGATTTATTAAAGCAGTTCCAGATGGCTCTTTCTGTAACTTGCAATTTCTTTGGTTTTCTTCAATAAATTTGAAATAAATTTTGGTTGGTTGCTTGAATGAGGGTTGGTTTGTGATTTTCTTCAAGGTGGATTGGCTAGTTGTGATTGGTATTTTGAGTAGGGTGTTTGTTGTTGGCTTGTACAAAAACTTGGGTTTTGAGGTCAAAGATAGTTGAATGTTTAAGCTTAAAGGTTTAGTGTTTTGAGCATGTTGGATTTGAATTGACTGGACATTTTTCTTTGGTTCTGAACCATCCTTCTTCTTCTTCCTTCTTCTCTCATCACCTCTTTTCTTATCATCTCCCTTCTTCTCATCTTGCTTATTTTCTTTGATACCAGTTGCTCTAGAATATTGACTTGGATTTGAGCCAAAAGATTTTTGATCATCTTGCTTCTGCTCATCATCATCCTTGTCAACTTTTAAAGTTGTATTGTGAATTTGGCAACATGGTATCTACATTTTAAAGTTATCTTCCCAAGATTCTGATCATCTCCTTATATTCAGTTTTCTTGTTTTTCTTGGACTTTAGATCAGTTTCAAGAGACTTTATCAATCTCACATTTCCTCTTACACACTCTTTGAAAATCTGAAGAACTTGCACTTTTTAGATTATAGACAGATATAGGCCAACCTCTTGCTTGGATACAGATAGGCTTCAAGAAAAGTAGCTATCTGAACTTTCTTGAGTTCTTTTAGCAATTGGGTGTCCTCTGGAATTACTGGATTCACTCTGTCAATAATCACATCCAGCTCAGATGCTCTCATAGTTTGTAGATTTGAGAGAGAGACTTGTAGACATCTGTCCAAGCCACAGTCATTTACATTTGCAATAATTCTTTTCTCTAGAAAGTTATCAACTTTGATAATCATAACTATGATAAAATTGATGTTGTTATCCAAGGCTCTTTTATAAGAGAGATAGTTGTTGTGAAGAGACACTCTTAAAACTGTTAGAAATTTATTGAATTTTTCATCTTGATAAGGTCCTTCTGCAGCTTTTAGAAGTCTGTCTTTTCCAACATACTTAGATATTTGTGCTTGTATAGAGCTTTGACTAATGTGAGTTGATGTCAATTTTCCAGTATTTTTAGCTTTACAAATGCATTAGGGTGAATGATTTGTTTAATAGAGACACCTTATTGTGAGGATGCCCATAGAGCCTGTTTTGATCCCTGTTTTACAACTACATCCTTTTGGGAGGATGCAGAGGTGGCTTGCATGGTCAGCTTAGTGTGTTTTACCTTCTTTGTTTTCTTGACCAAGGGTGACTCTTGTTCTATTTGGTCCTCACCACTCTCATTAATCATAGCTAAGGGTGTCTGCTTTGTCTTTTTTTCACTCACTTCACCCTTTTGAGAGGATGAAGTGGTTGGTTTCCTAGATTTTAATGGTACAGAAGGAAGGGTTTCAGTATGGGAAGGTCCCTGTTGGTGTTCCTGTGTTTGTTCTTCCACAGGTACAGGAACCATTACTGCACTAGATGTAATTGTAGACCTCATGTTAGGCATGAGGTAAGGGTAAGTGTGGCGCCCTCCAAACCCGGGTCAGAAGTTTGGGGTCCACACACACACACCTTATTTATAACCTGCTTATAACAATAATAAAGATAAAATAATATTTTATGACCCTACTTACCAACTATCACGGACCGCAACAGGTGAATGTATGTACACAAGCCACACACACTTTATATTATAAACATCCAAAACCTAACTATTCAAACTCAGAACTGAATATTAAACAATATTACAAACTTTTACAAACTCAAACTATCTCAAAAGCTGTCAGCTAGCTTAACTCGATCAACCTGGACCCCTAGCTCTCGCAATGGATTGGGGATCCTCGCTACCAACTGGTTCCTTCTTAACTGGAAAAGAACATACACAATATCGCACAAATGAGTTAACTAGCTCAGCAAGTCACAATGGCAAGACTGAGAATAATGATCATCAAGTGAAAAGAGTTATGATATCAAGTGAACAATGAATAATGATTTAGAATTGGATATTATATTTTTTTATTTTAAAAACCAAGGTTAGGCTGCTGATCAGTCACGCACTAACCCCGAGCAAGGCACACAGCCCTGCTCTAATTACTGGATCCAAGGCACACATTGGCCTAACTTGACCACCAATCTGGTCTGACCACGAATCTAGTCCACAATTTCATAAAACAATCCAATTCGATCATAATAACAGAATAAACAATGTAAAGCAAGAAACAGAATCATAAACAATATTGGATTTCCAATTATGAGAAGGTTTCAATCTTTACAAGGAAACAATATGGCAATTTCAGAGAATGGCTATCAGGTGGTGAAAGAATTGGATAACAAAAGAATCAAAGTTTCAAGGTTATAAGGATTTGGTATTTCAAAGCATAAGGTACAAGGGTTTGAATCTGTAGGCAATCTTGATTCAGTGTTCGGTATTTAGTTTGTATGTATTTGTGGAGTAGTATTGTATCTTAGTGGTTTGTATTTAGATAATCAATAATTAATGGTTCAGAAAGAATAAGGTTTACGACTCAAAGATCAATAACTGGAATCAAGGTTTAGGGTTCAGTGCTTCAAAGCACTTGCAATATAAAACAGGATTATCAATTATCTACAATATATTTCGAGAAAGTTCAGAACACTTTCCTGATATTAGCTTGCTACACTTCACCAACTTTCAATCACAATCTCCTATTTCTCGACTAGTTGCTTCCCTTTCCTACGCCTTGCTTCCTCTGCTCACATATCATAAACATCTATCAATACTCAACTCATACGATTCTATTCGGTATACACTTCTATCTAACCTTCGTTTTACCCAAATCCGACTAACGGATTGAAAGTTACGCTAAAAACAAGTAAACACTGAACATATAGACCGACAGTCAAACAACAAGTCACATATAACACGTAACACGTCAAAAAATCAATGAAATTCCATTTAGAAAGAAGTCTCGGGTCATAAACAGGCTTTCGGGTATTTAATATGATTTTTAAAATATTTTTCGAAATTAAAACGGGTCATTGGGTAAATTTTAAAGCAATAAACAGCGTTCTGTTGGCCACATCTGGCTTCAAAATAATTTTCTAATAATTATCGAGCCTTGAAAACAATTTAAAATAATATTTTAAAGCTCGAAACTATTTTTCAGAAATTTTAAAACATTAATAAATAATTAAATCTAATTAAATAATTAATTAAAATTAATTAATAATTAATTAAATCAATTAATCAATTAATTTCCGAATTAATTGACCAATTAACTAATTAATTATTAACTAAAATTAATTAAGAATTAATTCAGATTTATTTTTGAATTAAAAAATAATTTTTGGAATTAAAATAATAATTTTTGGAATTTTCAGAAATTAATAACGAATTTTTTATAATTAAAATAGATAAGAAATATGATTTTTAAATAATTTATAAACAGGAATCCTATTTTTGAAAATTCTGGCAACTACAAGGACTAAATTATTTCTTCTTCAAAAGTTCGGGGGCCCGTTTGCAAATTTGCAAACCCCCGCCGTCGACTCGACGAAGTGTGGCCGGAGAACACGATTTCGGCCACCTCAGGCCACCAAACTATCCAGAATTAAACTACAGGCTACCAGCAACTTGTACATGCTATCAAAACACATAACCCTTCCCAGAATTGGCCGGAAAATGGTCGGGAAACTCACCGGTTTCCGGTGACTCAACGTAAATTTCAAGACAGAACTCTGTTCAAACCATGAATCGTCTGTTAACGAGCTATATATGAATCGATTGCAAATTTCATAAGGAACAAAACCCAATATATTTCAACATCTAATAATCCCTAGATCAAAAAGGCCTAAATTTCAATTAAGAATATTCATACGGGTTATAAACCCTACTTTTAAAATTCGAAAATTAATCTCAATTTTGAACATGTTATTGAACTCCAAATTAGTCAAATGACATATGAAAATCATCAGGAAAACAAGCTCTACAACATGCAATCATCAAATCATCCAAACAATCATCCGAACAAAAATTCATAATTTTAATCATAATAATTCAAAAATATAGAAAAATATAGAAATTAAACCTTGATTTCTGTAGTAAAATAAGTCCTAGAATCTGAAAGTACACTCCAAATCCTTCGTTTTGGTTACTCCAACTTTCCCAACCGATTTCAATAACACCTTGAAACTGTAGTTTGATTCTCAGAAGGTTTTATGAAATTAGGGTTTTTCTCTGGAAAATTCTATAATTACTGTTTGTAAATGATTTTTGGTACGAAATAAAATACGGTAAAGGCTATTTATAATTACGGAAAATTAGTATCCAGTTGGATCATTCCGGATATAAAATAGTACGTTTATTTATAAAAATGTATCCAAACGGTTTCGGTTTTAGGGATAATTATCCAAATCTGTACAATTTGTACTGCGGTCTTGGTCTCAGCGCCTGGTTACACGTATTACGAGGTGATAATTATAATATTTTAATAAAAAGATCCCGTTTATCGAAAATACGAGTTTTATTGATTTATAGAAACGAATTTTGTATCGAAAATATTGCGCCGGGACCCGCACAGGACAAACCGTACGCCGGATCGAAAAAGTTGAAACATGGAAAATGCTCGGAATATTACAATTAGGTTATGAAGGAGTTCTCGGAAGAGTTTCAGGTTATAAAAATGTAAAAACGGGTGACGTCGGCTGGTTCCCGATTGTATAAAATACTTTATAAGTACTTAGAAAAAGAATTTATAAAATCCATATATTTCCTATATAATCATAAATCAACATAAAAATAAATAAGAAGATATGACAATTATCTATATTTTATTTTGGACATATAAAAATTAAAATACTCAATTTATATTATTTTTAAACATCCAAACACATATACCACTTAACAAATAATTCACAGAATAAATACTGAACATGCAAAATATTTATTTATTAACAAAAATAATTACACGATATATCCCAGATATTACAGTAAGCCTTAAATCTCTCCAACACAAGAGGAGTGATTTTGAGACTTACACTTACCTTGTTCTTTGTAGTAAGTGACCCAAATAAAATTTGGACAGTTGCTTATAATTGCCTATTTTTGTCCTATCTATACCATTAAATAAATGAATGTCTGGAACTTTATGGACTAAAGTAGACATTATAAATCTTGGAAAGAGAATTTCCTTACCTCTTAAACACAAAGACATAGTTAGCATTGTGCTGAGCTCATGTAGAATTAGCATCCCCACATTGATTTGTCTGTTGTGAGCCATGGAAAATACAAATTTCTGAACTACACTAGAGATGTTATCATACCCTGTTTTCCTACATGTGAATGCTCTCACAATGGAGTCAAATAGGAATGACCATTCCTTCCTCAAATTCTTCTTATTAAGACTGGCTAAGTTGATCCTTTCATTGTGGTTGATGAAGTCCATGAATTCTGCTAGTTCATCCTGAGTAGGAACCTCCATCAACTTTTCAGTAGGAATGCCCAAAGCCAAGTTCACATCAGTTTCTGAAAATTTTACTTGTGGGCCCTGAATGGAGCAATTAACCACCATGGAAGCAGTTTGGTTCTCATGCACCACTATTCTTATCACAGTCGTGTTCCAGAAATCCCCTAGAACATCTAAATACAGGATTGGATTTGCTTTTAGAGCACCTGCAAAGTAAGTTTTAGAGAGAAACTTCACAAAACTCTTGAAAGTATCAGGAGGTTGATTTGCATCAGTAAAAGCGAGTTAATTGGTGCCCTCCTTTGGGATGAAAGGTGTAACTGTATTTGATGCCATTGGAATAGTTTAAATTTGAGTGGGTAAGAAAAAGTAGAGAGAAAGAGTTTGAAACGAGAGAGAGCGGTTGAGAATTGGAAAATAGGTCACTTAGAGATCTCAAAGGCGTAAATAGGTGTATGTCGAGATGTCTGGGTATTTGTAGTAAAAGGTAAGTGACTTATCCAGAACTAAAAATGGACGTTTACAATTTTCTTGTCAAGAAGTCATATTTAGAGAATAGATACATATCGATATATCATTTTCCTGACTCTTATCGAGAACTAGAAAATGACAATTATCGAGATATCAAATAAATACCCAGTTTGTCCTGAATGGACTGAATTACTTCTAATTTTTATTTGAAAGAATCAAAATAAAATCAGAATAAATTTTATCAAAAGTATCATGCTGAAGATAATTTATTAAATAAAATTATTTCAGTTTGAGTTAAAGATAAGTTTAAATTGTTCTTGTAGAGAACTCAGAATATATTACTCGAGAACTCTACAATACTTATCAAGATGTAATAGAGTAACTTATCGAGATGTCCATTCAAGAAGTCTAGTAATGGCCTTATTCTAGAAGTCATTCAAGAAGTCATAATAGCTTATCGAGATGTCTACAAGAAGTCCTAACAAAGACTTATCGAGATGCCAATTCGAGAAGTCCAAAACTGACTTATCGAGAACTAACTCAAGAAGTCTCAAAATGACTTATCGAGAAGTCATTTATACTTATCGAGAACTCAGTTCTCTATATACTTTTTCTGCTTTTGAGATCTATCTTTTATTAACTTCATATATTTACAATATGAGTTAATCAAAGAGACAGTTTACTTAGAATTTGAGAGATTTCAAGTTGATAATAAATAAAAGGAAAATAAATATGCAGATAAATCTGAAATATTTATAATTCATATTTCAGTTAATTTCTAATTAATCAAATGTATTTTGATTTATCAGAAATTAATCTGCTACAAAATATTAGCTGAGTTCTTGCCTTTAGGATGAAGAATTAAGCATACCAATTTCACCTACAAGTCTAGTAAAAGTAGCTTCATCCAAAGGTTTAGTAAAAATGTCAGCTAATTTTTTTTCAGTTGAAATAAAAATTAGCTCAATGGTACCATTTGCAACATGTTCTCTAATAAAATGGTACCTTACATCAATGTGCTTTGTTCTAGAATGATTAACTTGATTAGCCACAATAGGTATAACACTAGTATTGTCACACATAATTGGAATTTTATGTAACACTAGGCCATAATCCATTAATTGATTTTTAATCCAAAGCACTTGAGCATAACAACTTCCAGAAACTATGTATTCAGCCTCAACTATGGAAGTTGACACGGATTGTTGTTTCTTGCTATAATATGATACAAGTCTTTGTCCAAGAAACTGACAGCTTCCACTAGTACTTTTTCTATCAAACCTGCATCCAACAAAATCTGCATCTGTGTATCCAACATCTTCAAAACCTATTCCCTTAGGATACCATAATCCCAAATTTAGAGTCCCTTTTAGGTATCTGAAAATTCTTTTCACAGCCATTAAATTTGATTCCTTTGGATTGGCTTGAAATCTTGCACACAAACATATTGCAAACATAATGTCTGGTCTACTGACAGTTAAATACAGCAAAGATTCAATCATTCCTCTATAACCTGAAATATCTACACTTTTTCCTTTCTTATCTTCATCCAATTTAGTAGCTGTAGACATAGGTGTTGATGCTGGTGAACAATCAACCATACAAAACTTCTTCAATAAATCCCTGACATACTTAGTTTGGCTGATGAAGATTCCATCATTTCTTTAACTAACTTGAAATCCAAGAAAGTAAGTTAGTTCTCCAATCATACTCATTCTATATTCACTTTGCATGAGTTTTGAGAATCTTTGACATAGTTTTTCATTTGTAGAACCAAAAATGATACCATCCACATAGATTTAAAGTAGGATCATATCATTACCATGCTGCTTGTAGAAGATAGTCTTTTCTATTGTTCCTCTAGTGAATCTATGTTTAGTCAAAAATTCTGACAGTGTCTCATACCAAGTTCTTCGTGCTTGCTTTAGTCCATAGAGAGCCTTGAGTAATTTGTATACAAAATTTGGAAATTATGGATCTTCAAAACCAGGTGGTTGTTGCACATAAACTTCTTCTTCCAACTCATCATTAAGGAATGCACTTTTTACATCCATTTAATACACCTTGAAATTTGAGTGTGCAGCAAATGCAAGAAAGATCCTTATACTTCAAGTCTTTCAATATAAGAAAAATTTTCATCATAATCAATTCCATCCTCCTGTGAGTAGCCTTTTACAACCAACCTTGCTTATTTCTAGTGACAATTCCATTTTCATCCATTTTGTTCCTGAACACCCACGTTGTTCCAATTACACTTATGTTCTTAGGTGCAGGAATCAATTACCAAACTTTGTTTCTCTCAAACTGATTTAGCTCCTCTTGCACAATAGATATCCAATCAGGATCAAGAAAAGCTTCATCAATTTTCTTAGGCTTAACTTGTGAAAGAAAACATGCATGAAGAAATTCATTTTCAGTTGCGCTTCTATTCCTTACTCCGATAGTTGGATCACCAATAATTGCTTCTCTTGTGCGACTCCTATCCCATTTCCTGGTATGAGTTGGTTGACTAGATTTTTCAGCATTTTCTTCACCATTGGAATGATTTGCAGAACATTCTCCTCTTTCTCCCCTTGAGTTTGTGCTTTCAAATTCAGGTGTTTGAGATGAGCTTTCATTTTCATGGTTCACTTGTTCAGTTGACTCGTAATCCATTCTGTGATTTGTGTTGACTTCAGCTTCATCCTCAGAATTACTATCAATATTGAGATTTTCAAATTTCAGGGCCTCAACTTCATTTTCATCAAGGCATTCCAAGCATGGACACTTGTCATCATCAAAAGTTACATCAGTGCTTTCCATAATTTTCTTTTGTTCTAGCACATAGACTTTGTAGGCAGTTCTCTCCAATGAATATCCCATAAAAATTGCTTCAAAAACTTTAGAGTTAAATTTTCCCACATATTCAGAGTTGTCTTTTAGAACATAACACTTGCTTCCAAACACATGAAGATTCTTCACTGTAGGTGTTATGGATAAAAAACTAAGGTTATTATTTGTTGTATTTATTGGTAAGGTTCGGGAGCTTAAGCCCTTTAATGGATGTTCTCGTGTTTCATAACTTAACTCTGCCTTTACGATATGCCTACGTATCTCTGTGAATTAGAGAATCAAGCCAAAAAACGTAGTTCTTGATGATGCCCTCGGGGCTATAGCGGCGAGGGCACACCAATGACGTAGTGGCCTGTATGTCCTTAATCGAGGATTAATCCAAAACGTAGTTCTGATTGGAGGGGTGAGACCCTTTATATAGATGTTGGTGGTCCTTGAATTGGACTTGGTATAGGAGACTTGGGCCAAGTCTCAGAATTATAATGGACTTTGGAGTCCTAAATAGTAGGAAACGGATTCCTTATCCTTCTAGGTCCCTTTGAGGCTAATCTGCAAGGATTTATGTCCTTATCGGGACTCTTCTCAATAGCTGATTTTCCTCTTATTAATTTATTACGAAATTAATTAATATTCAAGGTTTTTGTGCCTTCTTTGTTCCATCAGGCCTGATCTGGTCCATCAGGCCTAATCAATGTGTTAACCTTTTTGGTCTGAATGTCATACATCTTCTTATTGGGTCTAGCAGCCCAAATCATGTATAATTACTGTAATATTTAATTACATAATCAGGATTTATTTATCCCTATCATTTGCCCCCCAACTTTTGGGAAACCGTATAAGATTTCACAAAAGTTAAGTTCGTCCATTCCCTTTCAGGGTATCGTTTTGCGTAAAGTATGGAGCGACCTACACGCTTACAACAATTTGCCTTGTACGTGGCTTCAGGATCGTTTAAAAACTTCCCCTTCTATTTTCTTACCTTCTCCCTATTTTTAGGAATTTTCTGGTATTTTTCAGGAATTTTCCCTTTTTTCCGAGATTTTTTCACATTTTTTTGCAATTTCTTACAAATATTCTCAAATTTTCAGCCCTTTTTCGACCAGGATCCTAGTCGAAATTTTGACCTGGATCCTAGTTGAATTTTGGGCCAGCTTTCCAATCCTGGTCGAAGGACTTCGACTAGGATCCACGACCTGGATTTCGACCAGGATCCTAGTCGAACCTTCGACCTGGATTTTGGTCAAAAACTAGTGTCTTTCTTTGCTTCCTGGTCATTTGGTTTCGACTAGGATCCACGACCTGGGTTTCGACCAGGATCCTAGTCGAACCTTCGACCTAGATCTTAGTCGAGACTTCTGTGCCCATTTGCTTCCTAATCGTTAGATTTCGACTAGGATTCTCGACCTGGTTTTCGACCAGGATCCTAGTCAATTTTTTGACCTGGATTTTAGTCTAGGTTTCTGCATCCCATTCTTGAAAAATATTGTGCTTGATTCAGGAATTCGACCTCGATCCTGGTCTGGCTTTCGACCTCAATCCGGTTCTATTATACCCGTAATTTTTGGGTGTCTGTTCGAAAGAATTCGAACAGAATTCACGAGCTGAAATTCGACCTGAATCCTGGTCTATTGTACCCGTAATTTTCGGGTGTCTGTTCGAAATAATTCGAGCAGAATTCACGACTTGGAACTCGACCTCAATCCTGGTCTTATAGGGCTTCCTTCTTATCCAATTTGGATTGGGCCTTATCTTTTTTAAGGCTTTGAATTGGGCCTTCTATTTTTCCAAATCCTAATTGGATTTGGGCCTTTTATTTTCCAAATCTTAATTGGATTTGGGCTTTTTATTTTTCCAAATCTTAATTGGATTTGGGCTTTTTATCTTAGTTGGATTTGGGCCTCCCATTGGGCCTCTTATTAATCTGGGCTTAATGTATCAAAACACCCTCTTTAGAATTCTCTAGAATTCTCGGGAATTTTTATTTAATTTATTTGGAATTCCTTGGAATATTCTGGAATGTTCCATTTTCTGGGCTTTTTCCTTTAGGCCTTTATCCTTACTGGGCTTTTTTCCCTTCAACTTCACTTTTTCTCCTATATAAAGGAGTGAGTAGAGTCTACTGCTCCTCACTTTCTCATTTCTAAATTCTTCTTCTTTCTTCTTCTGTTAAGAATCTCAGAGCAATAACAGTAACTCGGAGTATCTTAAGCCCCAAAGCCTTTTTAGGAGCATTACTTCAGGTAAAATTTCTCCCTTTACCTTTTGTGCTTATTTTTGCATAGTTTGCGTTTTAAAATTGTCTCCTTATGTGCCCTTTTTTTCAGATGGCTGATAAGAAAATGACCCGTTTGGCCAAGATGAACGTGGCCAGAAAGTCCAATGAATTCCCCATTCGGTCAAGGTACACTTCCTTGATTGATATAATCAACACCCGAGGGGACGAGTACCCATCAGATGCGCATCTAGAAGCGCACGACCATATCAGCGCCTTGCGGGATCCAAAGGAGCTGGACAAGTTGAGCGGTTGTTTCAGAATCAAGGATCCTTTCAAGCTAGTTCTTGCAGGTCCGGTCGACAGGGCCTGTGAATGGAGGGAAGACGCACTATGCGTCTACAGGGATACTTTAAGGGCATGTATTAGACTCCCCTTTCACCCATTCATTCCTGTTTTGCTAGATGATGTGGGCATCAACCCTTGCCAACTCCCTCCTAACTCTTGGAGGTTAATTCTGTGCTATCTGTCGCAATGCACCAAGCACAATGTCTCAACCTCTGTTGCTGTTTTCAGAAAGATTTTCCAATCCAAGAACAGTCTTGACAAGAATTCGGGCTGGGTTTCTTTAAACCAACGGCCAACCGTTCCCCACATAGTGAACGGAAAGTCCATCCCTGACAACAACTTGGGGTGGAAGAAAGATTTTCTGTTCGTCATTTGGGAGGGTGGCGATTGGGGCACCCTATTTCGCTCATCTTTTGGGCTAGCCGTAGATGGGAGCCCAAACGATATAATTTTGTCTGAGGAGAAGACCAGAGCTTTCAACCTCCTTACGCAAGATAATGGGACTTCCCATTCTTGGGATCTTATCAGGGAGACCGTTCTTGTAGAACGCGGCCTTTCTCCCGTCCCTAAGAAGAGTACGTTTCCTTCCTTGTCTAGTTGTTTTCGTTCCTTCTATCTTCTATTTTGCTAACTTCTCAACTCACTTATCTTATTTGTTGCAGTGGCTGAGAAAATTGAAGAGGCTACAAAGCCTAAAGACCTGGAAACGACCAGGATGAAGCGTGTTGGAAAGGTCTTTAAAGACCCGTGCCTTGGGGATCGTTTCCCGGAGTTCCTACTCCAGGAAATGGAACCAGGCGAAGAAGGCCCCAGCCAAGTTTTACGTACCAAGCAAAAATCAGGGTCTTACTTCCAACCTACTTGGGGAATCCGGAGGAAGGATTCGATTGTCGGCAACACAACGCTTGCCAAGGAATGGTCTAAGCATTCCATTTCCCCGGTCGACTATCAAGACTTTGTCCTTCAACAGGACTTAGAGGGTAACGAGCTTTTCGGAGCTCAGGCTTTGGCGATGGTACGTCTTTTTCCTTAGCCGTTCATAGTTGCCTTTTTGATTTTTCCCATTTCTTACTTTTGCTGTGTTTCTTGTAGGCGAACGCCCATTTTCAAGGGGTGATTCATCAAGCCAAGGCTTGGAAGGTTGGCCTCGAGGATGCGAACAAGAAGCTGGAGGAGGCCAACCAAATAATAGAGGCCCTTGAAGCCCAACTTGCCTCATCTACTTCTGATTTGGAAACAGCCCGGGCTAAAAATGTTATCCTCAATGCTCAAAAGGATAAAACCTTTGACGGCTGGATGGACACTCAGGAGTTCAAGGATTTAATGGTGGAGCATGATGCCCTCATTCATCCAGTCAGCTATAAGGAAGGCTGGGACACCGCGGTAGAGGCTATTCAGGACAAGTTTCCAGAAGTCCTTGAACAGTCTTCCTTCCCTTGTCATGTGCGGGTTCCAGCACTTGGGGACGTTGCATACAAGCTTGCCGATTTGATCAAAGATGGCCCATCGAGGAGTCAAGGCCCAGGCCAAAAGAGGAAGGAGCTCGAGTCCAGCTCTGAAGAGGAGGAATCTTCTTCTGAGGAGGAGCCTGAGCCCGTTATAAAGAAGGCCAGGGTAGAAGAGCCTCCAAAGGCAGCGTCTCCTAGACCAGTGTCTCCTGTAGCATCCAAAGCGTCCGAAGATAGTTCCGAGGGAACCTCTGCGGAGACTTCCGAGGGGACTTCCGAGGGACCGACTGAAGAGACATCTGAGGAGACTTCGGATAGTGGTTCTGAAGAATCCCAGCCTTCCAAGGCCTAAGTTTTTTATGTATTTCTTCTTTTTTAAACAATATTGAACTTTGTACTTGAATTTTATTGTTTTCAGTCGTATTTTGCCCAAGTATCGTCGTATTTTTCTTTCAATTTTCCAAACTCAAGTTTATAACTTGGTTTTATCTTTCACAATGCATCAATCTAATAGGCTAAAATTAAGTCGAAGGCTTTATATTATAACTTGGTATTCTTGATACCTTACATGAAATGGGTTCAACCCTGATAAAATCTAAACATATCTTCTATATAGAAAAAATCCTAAGCAAGCAAAGCTTCAAGGTGCTTTTAAACCTACTTGTCACTCTGACAAGAGAGAATCGTGCTTCAACTATTTTACACATAGTAAACCTTCAGGTTTTGTGCATGCCAAGTCCTCGGGACTTCAAAACCATCTATAGTCTCCAGCTTGTAGGTTCCTCTACCCTGAACGCTCTTGACTTTGTACGGCCCTTCCCAATTTGGGGCAAGTTTCCCATTCTGTCCTAACCAGAAGCTTCCACTTTCTTCAAGACTAAGTCACCTTGTTTGAAGAACCTTTCTTTAACCCTTAGGTTGTAGTAGAACGAAGCTTTTTTCTGATATTCCACTATCTTCGCATGTGCCTCATCTCATACTTCATCAATTAGATCCAGGGCTAACCTTTGCCCTTCTTCATTTTCCTCAACATTGAAAGCTTGAATCCTGGGGGAGGAATGTGATATCTCTACAGGAACAACTGCTTCTGCACCATATGCTAACATGAAGGGAGTTGCTCCAGTCGTGACTCTACAGGTAGTCCTATAGGCCCATAGTATGGGGAGTATTTCATCCACCCAGTTATTCCTTGACTTCTCGATCCTCTTCTTTAGTCCATCCAGGATTATTCAATTTGCCACTTCCGCTTGCCCATTGGCTTGCGGGTGAGCCACAGATGTGAATCGCAACTCAATTTCATTTTCCTCACAATACTTCTTGAATTCCTCATTGTTGAACTGTGTTCCATTGTCAGTGACTAGGATGCGGGGAATTCCATACCGGCACATAATACTTTCCCACAGGAATTGTGCAACCTGCTTAGTTGTGATCTTGGTCCACTTGGTGAAATAATCAATGGCTACAATCAGAAACTTTCTTTGTGTCGTGGCCATGGGGAAAGGCCCTAGTATATCCATTCCCCACATAGCAAAGGGGATGGGCAAGTTGATCGAGGTCAGCATCTCGGGGGGTTGTCTAACAACTGGTGCGTGCTTCTGACAACGGTCACATTTTTTCACATATTCTTTGGCATCGGCCATCATTTCTGGCCAATAGAAGCCTAAACGGGTTATCTTATGAGCCAAGGCCCTGCCCCCCAAGTGTTGCCCGCATATGCCTTCATGTACTTCTTCAAGAGCCAAGCGAGCCTCATCGGGCCTGAGACATCTTAAGTAGGGAACCACGAAAGATCTTTTATACAAAATTCCATTTATCAAAGAGTATCTTAGTGCTCGAACAACCAATTTTCGTGCTTCAGTAGCATCATTTGGTAACCAACCGGTTTGAATGTGAGCCTTAATGGGATCAATCCATGATGTCCCCAGGCCTATAGGAGCCACAACCTTAACATTAATGCTCCGTGTTTTCAAAACGCGATAGTATACAGTTCCAGAACTTTCTTCCATCTCAGATGAAGCAAACTTTGACAATGCATCTGCCTTAGCATTTTCCTCCCTTACAATGTGCTCAACATGGCATTCATCAAATTGGGTCATCACGGCCCTTACTAGGCGGACATACTTAGCCATTGTATCATCCCTTGCTTCAAACTCTCCCTTTACCTGGGATATGACCAACTTCGAGTCTCCACAGACTTTTAAGTTCTTGACTCTAAGTGTCCCTGCTAAGCCAAGACCAGCTATCAGAGCTTTATATTCTGCCTCATTATTTGTGGTTGGGAAGTCTAACTTCATGGCATACTCAATTAAGAACCCATCAGGGCTTTGTAGAACCAAACCTGCTCCACTTGAATTCGTTTTTGATGCTCCATCAAAATAGAGAACCCAGTATTCTTTTTCCTTATTAACCGTCTTTTATCCCCCTTATCTTCCTTATCCCGAGGTATTTTATCTTCCTGCCCCCAACTTCTGGGTTGGGTATGGTACATTCCACCACGAAGTCAGCTAATGCCTGGGCTTTTATTGCCGTCTGTGGCTTATACTTGATGTCGAACTCTCCCAGCTCTATTGCCCATTTGATCAACCTCCCACTAGCCTTAGGACTATGAATGATATTTCTCAGGGGCTGATTTGTTAGTACCTCAATTTGATGAGCCTGAAAGTAAGGACGTAATTTTATTGAAGCCATTACCAAGGCTAGAGCAAATTTCTCAATAGTTGAATAATTCAACTCAGCACCATGTAGAATTTTACTGACATAATATACAGGTTTCTGGATTTTCAGTTTCTCCTTAACCAACACAGCGCTCAAAACACTCTCTGAAACAGCCAAGTACAAGTATAAAACTTCATTCAAAGCGGGTTTGGCCAACAACGGGGCCTGGGCCATATATTCTTTTAACTCCTCGAAAGCCTTCTGGTTTTCCTCACTCCATACCAAGTCCTTAATGTTTTTTAGTGACTTGAAGAATGACAATCATTTGTCTCCTGACTTGGAGATGAATCGTCCCAGCGCAGCAACCCTTCCTGTGAGCTTCTGAACATCCTTGACAGTTTTTGGTGGTTCCATGTCCAGGATTGCCTTTATTTTATCGGGGTTAGCCTCGATCCCTCTCTTGGAGACCATTAATCCCAAAAAATTTCTAGACCCTACTCTGAAAGCACACTTTGTAGGATTTAACATCATCCTGTGGTACCTTAGGACCTCAAAAGCTTCCCTCAAATGGGTTATATGCTCAGTCTTTACCAGACTCTTGACTAACATGTCATCGACGTAAACTTCCATAGTCTTGCCAATAAGATTCTTAAAATTTTTATTTACCAACCTTTGATAGGTGGCTCCTGCATTCTTAAGACCCAATGCCATAACTAGATAACAATAAATACCAAAGTCATTGATGAATGATACCTTTGGAATGTCATTCTTGTGCATCTTGATTTGATTATATACACTGAATCCATCCAAAGCTCAGCATTTCATGCTCAGCAGTGGCATCTATCAAAGTACCAATCCTTGGTAACGGGAAACAGTCCTTAGGACAGGCATCATTTAGATCAGTAAAGTCCACACACATCCTCTATTTTCCATTGGCCTTCTTCACCATTACAGGGTTTGCTAACCACTCTAGAAATTGAATCTCCTCAATGAAACCAGCCTCCAAAAGCTTCTCCACTTCCTGTTTTATAGCTTCTTGCCTTTCTGGAGCAAAACTTCTTTTCTTTTGTTTCACTGTCTTCCGATTTGGGTCCATATTCAGCTTGTGAGTAATCAGTTCCGGGTCTATGCCTGGCATATCAGCTGATGACCATGCAAATACATCACTATTTTCTTGCAAAAACTTCACCAAGTTCCCTCTAAGGGGCTCCTTGAGCGTTGCTCCAATAAAAGTCACCTTCTCAGGATCATCGGAGGCTAAAGGAATTGAAACCAAGTCTTCTGCTGGCTTTCCTCTTTTCTCATCATTCTCTCGGATATCCAGATCTTCAATAGGAAGAACCTGCCCCCCAACTCCATCTGCCCTCAAAGAGGCTATATAACAGCTTCTAACCATTTTTTGGTCTCCTCTCTCTTCTCCGATCCCATTCCGGGTTGGAAACTTCATAACTGAATGGTAGGAAGAAGGGACTGCCTTAAAGGCGTGTATCCCTGTTCTTCCCATAATAGCGTTGTAAGTCGAACTAGCCTTTACCACCACGAAGTCCAACATCTGAGTGGCTTGCCTTGGTTCCTGTCCTATGGTTGTTGGCAACTTGATTATCCCCTCTACGGGGCACTCCACTCCCGCGAACCCATATATTGGCATGTCGATTGGGGTCAATTGGGAGTCATTATATCCCATCCTCAAAAAGGTGTCATGGAGCAAGATATCCACTGAAGCACCATTATCCACAAGGACCCTTCTCACTGGGTTGTTCCCTATTATCGGGGTTATAACCAACGGATCGTCATGGGGAAATTTCACACCCTCCAGATCAGAATCATCAAAAGACATTGTTACTCCTGTCCTAGCCCTCTTCGGGGCTTCCCCAACAATATGCATAACTTTTCGGGCATACATTTTCTGGAGTTCTTGGATAACCCAGCAGCAGTTGGTCCTCCAAAGATTGTGTTTATCACAGGCCCTCGGGGTCGTGGTCCTTCGAAGATTGTATTTATCACAGGTCCCCTAGGCTGGGGATTCTGCCCCTGATCATCTTGGTCCCTCCTACGATCTTCAAAGTTCTTTCTTCCATTGTTATTCATATCCCCTCCATCTCTAGTGTATTTATTCAATCTTCCTTTTCGAATGAGGAACTCAATTTAATCTTTCAGTTGTCTACACTCATCGGTATCATGACCGGCATCTTTGTGAAATCTATAATACTTGTTCTTATCTAGCTTGGCAGGATCATCCTTCAAGGGCTTAGGCCAATGAATATCTCGATCTTTCTCAATTTCCATCAAGATCTGGCTTCTAGGAGCATTCATCTTAGCATATTCACTGAATTTTTGCCCAGGTCCTCCCTTCTTGGGGGTTGAATCAGGGTTTTGCTCGGTTCTAAGATACTTGTCCTTAGCAATATACTCCAGATTAGTTTTCCGCTTCTTGCCTCCAGTGGGCTCATTACTCACTATGGTCTTCCTCATGCTTTCTTTCACCTTGATGTACTTCCTTGCCCTATTCTGGAGCTGCAACATGCTTTCAGGGGGCGTTCGGCTAAGGACATCTTGAAAAACTCATCCCTAGTTCCTTGTTGCAGCGCTATCATGGCTACCTTATCATCAAGGTCTGGGACTTTTAAAGCCTCCTTTGTGAAATGATTCAGGTATTCTCTCAAGGATTATTTTGCTCCCTGCACAATGCTCATAAGAGATGCTGAACTTTTCTCATGTACTCTTCCGCTAATGAATTGCTTAATAAAAGCCTGACTTAATTCTCTGAACGACCCAATAAAGTTCGGGGGTAGACGACTATACCACCTTTGAGCCATACCCGACAGGGTTTGAGGAAAGGCCCGACACTTAATAACATTATTCACGGGCTGCAACAGTCGCGCATTAGAGAATGTTCTAACATGATTAGCGGGATCTCCCGTGCCGTCATAAGCTTTTATAGTTGGCATCTTGAACTTCCTTGAGATATGGGCATTCATTATATCTTCAGTGAAGGGTGGAGTAGGATCATCAGGATCTCCAAGGGGAAGAAGATTGCTTGGATCAGCCCTTGGGACAACAGCCCTTCTCTGTACTGGACCATCCAGGTCTATGATAGGAGGAGGATTTCTCCCCCTAGGAGGTACTGGGGGTCTGGTGGTTTGGTGCGCCTCCAAGTCGCGCCTCAACCTTTGAATTTCAGCCTTCTTGGGGCTACTTCATCATCCGAAGATTTGGAGTCTCTCTCAGTGTAAGGACCAGAAAATTCTTGATCCTCAGGGATAGGATCCAAATCTCGTATATATGGGGGCGAACGCCCTCGTGCCTCACTACATCCAGCATGTCCACTTCCTCCAACCTCGGGGTAAAGGGGCATCCCATAAGGGGGTTAGTAGTAACAACAGTTGAATATTCGTACCCAATGGGTCGAGAATTCACAGGTGAATGTACTTGTTGAACTTGAGGATTCGTACCTTGAGTAGCCGAGGGAACCATCCCTTGTGGCTGAGGTTCAGTTGCCCCTATCTGGGCCTCTCCTTGCGTGGTTGCATAGGTTGAGTGAGGAGGTACCTCCACAGTTGAAGAAATCATTTAGGTTGTCCCCGTTGGTGTTCCTCCTCCAAGGGCTCTAACTGTTCTCCATGTTTTTACCATGGTTATTGTTGTGCTTTCCCACAGACGGCGCCAAATGTTATGGATAAAAAATTAAGGTTATTATTTGTTGTATTTACTGTTAAGGTTCGGGAGCTCAAGGCCTTTAATGGCTGCTCTCGTGTTTCGTAGCTTAACTCTGCCTTTACGAGATGCCTATATATCTCTGTGAATTAGAGAATCAAGTCAAAAAATGTAGTTCTTGATGATACCCTCGGGGCTATGGTGACGAGGGCACACCAAGGACGTAGTGGCATGTATGTCCTTAATCGAGGATAAAGCCAAAACGTAGTTCTGATTGGAGGGGTGAGACCCTTTATATAGATGTTGGTGGTCCTTGAATTGGACTTGGTATAGGATACTTGGTAGCCAAGTCTCAGAATTAGAATGGACTTTGGAGTCCTAAATAGTAGGAAACTGATTCCTTATCCTTCTAGGTCCCTTTTAGGCTAATCTGTAAGGATTTATGTCCTTATCGGGACTCTTCTCAATAGCTGATTTTTCTCTTATTAATTAATTACGAAATTAATCAATATTCAGGGTTTTTGGGCCTTCTTTGTTCCATCAGGCCTGATCTGGTCCATCAGGCCTGATCAATGTGTTAACCTTTTTGGTCTGAATGTCATACATCTTCTTATTGGGCCTAGCAGCCCAAATCATGTATAATTACTGTAATATTTAATTACATAATCAGGATTTATTTATCCCTATCAGTAGGCTTTCTCTTAGATACGATCGAGTAGGGTGATTTTCCAAGATTCTTGTTAATGAGATATCCGTTTTGAGTATAGCATGCAGTATTGACAGCTTCTTCCCAAAAACTTGTTGGCATCTTGCAGCATTGTTCTAGCAACCTTCACTAATGTTCTGTTTTTCCTTTAACAACACCATTCTGTTGAGGTGTCCTAATTTCTGAGAATTCTTGAACAATACCTTTATCTTTGCAGAATTCAATTAAAGTTGTATTTCTGAATTCTATGCCATTGTCACTCCTTAATCTTTTCATACAATTCTGATTTTTAGCCTACTTCTCAATTTTCTTGATGTGCTCAATTATGATGTGTGGAATCTCATCATGAGTAGTCATCCACCATCACAAGTGCATACTTCTTTCTTGAAATTGAGAAGACATTTAATGGTCTATATAAGTCCATGTAAATAAGTTGCAAAGGTGCACTTATGGAATTCACCGTTTTACTCTTGTGACTTGATTTCTTAATTTTTTTTTCATTTTTGACAAGCCTCACATACCTCATTCTGAGCAAACTCCAAATTTGGCATGTCTCTCACTAACTCCTTTTTGACTAGAGTGTTGATTGTCTTTTAATTCAAGTGAGAGAGATTTTTATGCCACAAATTGCTTTGTTCTTCAGATGCCTTGATGTAGAAGCAACAAGTTCCATCCTTATTTGCTGAGTTCAGATCTGCAACAAATAAGTTTCCTTTTCTTAGTCCTTTCAGAGGAACTTCATTAGTCTTCTTACTGATGATTAAGCATTCTCCTTTGTCAAATTTAACATTGAATCCTCTATTCGTGAATTGACTGACTCTTAGGAGATTTACTTCCAGACCAGCAACCAATGCTACATCTTCAATGATAATATTTCCAGAAATCAGTTTGCCATATCCCATTGTGAAACATTTGTTATTGTCTCCAAAGGTCACTAATGGGCCAGCCATCTCCCCAAACTGTGATAGCAGGGCCATATCACCTGTCATATGTCTTGAGCATCCACTATCAATGATCCAGATGACCTTCTTCACTTTACCCTGCACACAATGAGGATTAAGTGTGTTTAGCAACCCAAGAAGTGTTGGATACTTTCTTCTTGTTAACAAATTTGATAGAAGTAGAATTTGATGATTCAGAAAGAATGGAGTTCATTTATTGATGTGCATTTTCCTTTTTAGTTGATGACTCAATATTGACTTCCTTAAGATCTATTCTCAGCTTGTGGAAACTTGTCATTACTTTCATGTTGCAAGGTATGCAATCAAACTTGTCAC
Organism: Apium graveolens; assembly: GCF_009905375.1. Lineage (NCBI taxonomy): Eukaryota > Viridiplantae > Streptophyta > Magnoliopsida > Apiales > Apiaceae > Apium > Apium graveolens. The sequence goes on from NC_133655.1 coordinate 173,337,858, forward strand.
AGAATGAGTAGGGATCATTGGCTTTTGCTTCATTATACTTGCATGCTCCCAATCTTGGCTCACTAACAGCCTTTTTATAAAGGTGGATTTGTAGAGCCACATATTTGACATTGTTTTCTAGGAGCATCTGTAACAAATGCAAAGTTATTGCTTTTGTTTATCCCAACTTTCCCATTTCTGTTTTTCTATTTCTTTCCTGCATTCTCATTTTTAACTTCCTTGATTGGCTTCTTGGGAGTTTGGTCTACTATTGACTTCTTCTCAGCTTTGGAAGTTGGAGTTATTTCTGTGCATTTCTTTTTATTATTCTCATCAGTAATTTCTTTCTTTATAATCAACTCCTCTTCACTGAAATTTATTTCACATGCTTTGAACAGTGGTAAATCAACCTTTCTCAGCATAGATGGGACATCTTCATTTGTTATTGCCTTTCCCTTGTCACTTTCAACTTTCTTGTTGTTGTTTAATGCATCATAATCCAAACCAATAGCTATATTTGCACATGGCTTGTCCTTCTCATGGAAATGACTAACGAGCTGGGATGCATTCCTGAACGATTTCAGTTTTACCTCATTCTTCTCTATCTTTTCTCTTAACACAACTTCTATTTCACTAGAACACTTGAGCTTGTTCTTTAGATATTCATTTTCTTGCTTGACTGTCTCAAGCTCCACAAGCAATAGTTCAAATTTCTATTTCTCACTCTCAAGCTTCTCATTAGCTTTTGATAACGTACTGACCTCTTTAGTAGCAGCTACCAAGCTAGTGTGGATGTGGAACATTTCCATGCTCATCTTTTCAACAGTCTCCTTATATTGACTAGTATTCAAATTAATAGTAGTAAGAGTTGGTACGTTTGTTTTTTATGAGGATGACTCTCCTTGCTCCAAGGCTATAAGTGCATAGTTTCCAAATTCCTCATCTTCATCATTGTCAGAATCATCCCAACTCTTTCCTTCTGCAATATAATCTTTACCCTGTTACTTTCTTAGAAGAGCTTCATACTTTGCTTCCAATTCAAAATAAGACTTGTCCTTTTTCACCTTTTTAGGCTTTTTACATTCTATGGTAAAATGACCCAATTCATCATAATTGAAACATCTTAATTTTGATCTGTCAACAGATCCAGTATTGTAGCCACTTTTTGCACCAGAGTTGTACTGTGCTTTTCACTTCCAGCTGTAGTCCTTGTTGGATTTTCGTCCCTTTCTTTTGAAGAACTTTCGCTTCTTTACCCTAATGTTAGAGAATTTTCTTGCTAAGTAAGCCATGGACTGATCTAACTCATCCAGTTCATCCAAGGTAATAGAATTCATCCTTTCAAGAATGACTTGCTTCAGTGGTTCCTTGTTCTTTTGCTCATTGCTTGAGACAACTGGAGTATGGATTTCTTGTTCATCATCAGATGACTGGTTGTCATTAACAACTAGGGCACTTGATCCATCAACAATATGCTCTTGACCAGCTCTTAAGGATTTTCTTTGGATCATTTCCAGTTCATAGGTTTTTAAAGTACCATATAAAACCTTCAATGTCATTCTGCTCAAGTCTCCCCCTTCTCTTATGGTTGAAATCTTTTGTTCTGGACGGTCAGGAAGGGTGGGCAAAAACTTCAAGTTAACCTCCTCAGCTTCATAGTATTTGTCATGAAGCTGCAAGTCACTAATCAGCTTATTGAATCTTTTAAAAACATCAGTTATACTCTCTTTTGGTTTAGCCATAAAATCCTCAGACTGAGATACCAAAATCCTTCTTTGGTTGAATCTAACTTCCTCAGTTCCTTCACACAAAATTTCTATTTTCTCCCAGATCTGCTTAACTGTGTCACAGTTGACAATATTATTGTACATGACATTATCAAGAGACTCTATCAGAATTAACCGTAGACCACTGTCAAGGGAGACCTTTTCTTTTTCAGATTCTGTGTATTTAGAAAGATCTTTAGGATCATAATGTGTTGGGATGACCATGTCTCCATCTGTAGATTCTTCAATCCTTTCCATAGGAGTGAAGGGTCCATTCTTTAGAATCTGGATGTCTAGGGGATTGGCCATCCTGAGAAACAACATCATTTTCTTTTTCCATAGTGTGTAGTTAGTCTTATCACATGCTGGAATTTTGATACTGCTAATCTTCTGTGTATTTATTCTTCCAAGATCTTTAATCTGTTTGCTTTTATATTTTTCTCTGATACCACTTGTTAGGTAATGAATACAACACAAGGGGGGGGTGAATGTGTTTTTGGATATTCTTAAGTTTTATTAAACTTTTGTTACTTGGTAAACAAATCGGATTAGAAATACAATAACATTATGTTAAATGAAATAAAACAGTGCACACAATATTTCAAAACTCACTTAATTTTATATTAAGATCAAGCTAGTGTTTTGCTACAAATCCCGCGTTCTTTTTAAGTAAAGAACTCGGCTTCTTCCTTGAGAAAGTTACAAGAAAAACTAGATATGTTTGATACACTTTAAAAATAAAGGACCAGTGTTTACTATATAGATTAGTAAACACAGGTTTACAGCATGCAATAAGATGTACTAAACCCTACTTTAATTTATCTCTAAAGCTTTCCATTTCTGGCTTAGTGAATCCTTGCATATCCTATTGATCTGTGACCTTTCCTTTGTCAGTTAATCTTTGGCTTTGATAGTTTACCCTTCAAGCTACTTTTATAGAATTTTCAATCTAAGTGATTAGATCATTTGTTGATTGATAATCTTGAATATTTAACTTGTCTGCATTCTGTATTTAAGCTTCATATCGAAATCTCCAGTTATTGTTTAGAGAACTGAAATCTCGATAAGTATAATAGCTTATCCATCTCTTAGTTTGTTAGGTCACACAACACTGTAGAAGGGGGTTGAATACATTGTAGAATACAATCAAATCGATTTAGAACACAAGTAGCAGAAAAAAGATGTATTCGATATAATAAACTTTGTTACAATGGAACTGTTCTCTCTCAGTGATGAACAAATATCACGAGAGCTGCTAGGTTACAATGTATGATCTTCTCGATGATCGTAACACATATAGTGTAAACCTATGTATGTGTTTATATAGACACACATTTATAAGATAACTTCTAATTGATATGGAACATAATTCTGTCTCCTAAAATATATCAATCAGATATCTTATACATTTCTTCTAGTCCTCTAACTCTTTCCATGCATATCTTCTTCTGTATTAGTCTCGTTCTTCTTTCCTGTAAATCAGCTCCTCCCTTAACTGTTAGTCCTCCAATACTGAAGTTCTGATATCCATCTTCTGATATTATATTCTGATAATCTAAGTCCTGATATCCTTAAGTCCTGACTTCTATTAAGTCATGATTCCAGTAAGAACTGATATTTCCTGTTTGTTAAGATCTAAAAACTAAACATGAAACATATAGACATGACATTTCAAATATATCCAACAATCTCCCCCAACTTGTAAATTATGCAAGAATTTACAAGTTAATAGATTTGATGATGTCAAAAACATTTAAGTTCAAATGCAATAAGAGTTTAATAAGACTATTAACTACAACTTATAAAACATCCAGCTTTACCAACATCACTGAATCAATCTGAATCCATAATGATTCTTAACAAAATCATTTATCAGATTATCTTCAGCTTTCCTCAGAACTTCAGCTAACTGTGCTTTGACCTGCATAAGTTCTTCTTCTTTACTATCACCAATTTGATAAATGGTTGTTCTGAGAGCTTGAATGGATGCTCTTTAAAGTCCATGACCAAGTCTGACAACCTTAGGATGTGAAGAGTTTTCATTATAACATAAGCATCTTCCTTTCAGAATAACTTCCACCTTAGCAAAATTCTTCAGCAAAGGAATTTTCTCTTCCATCACCTTCAGTAATCATTGGACTGTAATGAGAAGTCTTTGTAACAGAGATTCTGAATAGATCTCTTATAGCCTTCAAAATGTATTCTGACCATCTTCTCGTAACATCAGATTTTACTTCCAGAAGATAGTGAATATGTTGAAGCTCTCTGATAGACTTCTTTAGTACATCAGTATCATCTAGTCTATAAGTCCTTCCATCATTGAAAAATAAGACCGATTTCTCTTTTAGATTCTCTTTGTCATGAGCATCTATCACAATTTGAGCAGACAACACCTTGTTAAGGTGCCTTTGTTTGATTTGTTCATATGGTTTGTCTGTCAACATGAAAGGATCTCTTAGAGTAACCTCTACTCCTGTTCAAATCTTCTCTTTATCAGAACCAAATCCAGCTTTATCTCTAGGTTGCTGAAAGGAATATGTCCTAAGTCCAATCATGTATTAGGATTTAGGAATAACTTTTATGTAATCTGTTTTGATTTCATTGATATTAATAAAGACTTGTTTTGTTTTTATTACGGGCTTTATCTATTTAAGTGTTTAAATAAGATATACCATAGTTTAGAGTAAAGCTTTTTATGGATTATGATGAGATCATAATAGTGAGACCTAAAAAGATGATAACTCTAAACTTAAATAGTTCCTGGTCATAGGATTACTAACTGGTAATTAATAATCCGCAAAGATCGGTACATACTATGCTTGCTTCATTATGAAGGATGTCTGTTCTCATAGACATTTGTGTGGTGACACTATAGCTAGTATGTAGGTGCTTATTATGTAATAAGTTCACTAAACATGACTCGCCCAGCTGAACAACTGATGGAGTTCACTCACGTGTCAACAGTTGTTCGCTTAGTAATAGTTGTACAAGGATCCTTAGACTTGAGGTCATCATAGTCATCTTGTGTACACTGAACTATGCTTTGGTTTAGTTCTTAGTCTCCAGGGACAATTATTAGGGCTCTTCTGGGTATAGGAATTTGTACACGAAGATAGTGTATGATTAATAAAGGATCTACCCCTTTCAGTGAAGGAAGCGAATGTTCAAGGCTGATCCACTTATGCTAGTTCAGGAATCTCTGGCCAGAGTGAATGAAATTAGAAAGGAGTTTCTAATTTGCATAGAACTACGCATAGTAAATGGTAAGCAAGTGATTGAATTAGATAGGCTTGACATGAGATCCATGTCTTGTATTTAATCGGAACATTGTAGGGTAGAAGGAGTTTATTGTACAGTAACTATTCACTGACAGGTTCTTGGTATTCTAAGTAGTGAATTCATATTATCCGGATAGTCGCGATATGTTGAGAAGCATCACTCACGATGTAGAATAAATGTGATTAATTAATTAATCATATTTAATAAATTAGAGAATTTATATAAATAATGATAAAATAGTTTTATTATTATTTATTTCTACTACCGGCTTAATATTGAACCTACAGGGTCACACCATAAAAAAAGAATGATTTAATGGTGGAGGAATTAATTAATAATGGCTATATAATTATTTATTTATGAAATAAATAATTAATTGGAAAATTTAATAATTGATTAAATGAGATTTAATTGATTATAAATTAATTAAGAAAAGTTCTTAATATTATTAATTAAGGATTTAATTTTTGGAAATTAAATCAAGAGAGAGAATTATTTCTAAAGTGTTTAGAAAAAGGATTAATAATTAAAAGGTATTTTAATTATTAATGAGAATAATAAATGGGATAATAATAATATTATTTATGGGAAAATTTCAGCTGAAAATTTTGCCTATAAATACACTATTATAGACCCTATTTTATTCGAACCCACATAAAACCCGAAAACCCAAAAAGTTTGGAAAACCCAATTCTCTCCACCTCCTTCTTCCTCCTTAACATCGTTCTCTTGGTGGATACCGGTGGAGTGCTTCACACTTGAGGAGCAACTGCTAAGGATCTCTGATCGTTGTCTCCAAATTATTTTAAAAGGTTAGATTCGATCCCTCGAATTTTTATTCATGATTTATATGCTTTTATTTGGATTTTGTATGTGTAAAAGTGTTTTGCCATGCCCCCGCTACGTTAAAAATCCAACAATGGTATCAGAGCATAGGTTGTATGCATATAGATCTGTGGTAAAAATTTCAGAATTTTATGTGCTTGTATGAATTAATTATGATTTTTACAAGTTATATCATGGTTTAATTTTGTCTGATGAGAAATCGTTTCTCAGAATAATTTTGAATGTTGATCTGGGTTCTACAAGTGTTGTAGATCGTCTAGGTATTTTTTTCATAATTTTAGGATGTATAGATTTTTTATTATGAATTTTTGAAGTTCTTACAATTAAATTTTTGAGTGTCTGCTGTGCACGGAAGCAAAGGAGATGTCAGGTCAGAGTTGTCAGGCACGACAACCGAGAAAGAAAGCAACGACGGCTGGAAAAAAAAAATAGGCGTGTAACGCATTCCAGGAATGCGTTACACACCTGTGACGCATTCACGGAATGCGTTACACCCTTAAATGGCTTAAAAGGTGTGTAACGCATCACCGAAATGCGTTACAGGGCTTGTAACGCGTTCCTGTAATGCGTTACAGCCCGACTGTCCATATTAAATTTGATTTTCTGGGAGTTTCGTAACTCCATTTTGGGCGTGCAATATACCGTTAGATTCATTTTTCCGAGACGGATCTAATGGAGTGATCAATTTTAGTTTATATAAAAGTTTTCAACTGTTTATATTTCCATGAAGTGTTTTAAAGCTATTTTTAACTGTTTAAGTTGCTTTTAAATGCTTTATGTGATACATAGAGATGTATAATGCTTAGAATAATGTGCTAGATGATATAACATGCCTACCTTGATGTTTATTCATGTTGATATATGTGATATATGCTTAGTTTATCATGCGATGATAGATTTAGGTGAACTTAAATAAACATAAGGCGTTTGTTAGACAACCTAGTATAGTGAAATTGTTTCATAACCTTAATAACAATATTATGAATACAATCATGAGATTCTTGTGTTTGTGAAACACGTTATTGAATATGAATTTTAGATATGAGAGAAAGGATGATTCTATCAACAACAGATTTCTATCTGTAAGAAAGGGTTATTAAGTGACGCCTCTTGACAATGCTCCACCCGATCTGGGAATTATCTGATTATTGATTATTGATTTGAAATATTTAATTTAAAAGGAAGAATCTCTTTATAATATGATTATGATTGTAACGTAATATAATCCCTCTAAAATTAAATAATATCAAGTAGTAATTGGCCAATGATACAATGGGCTTGTGTCGGTCATAGCCTTCCAACATGGTAGAAAGTAGTTCTTATTTTTTAATCATTGTCGTTTCGTGCCACAGCCGAGGGCTTTGATTTCGAAATAAGAAATACTTGTCTATTACATAGAGATGTGTACATTGAATAAGAATCTAAAGGTCGTTACGTGCCACAGCCGTGGGCTTTTGGGGACTGATTCAACTGTACGGAATGTTGGGTTAGACTTGACTTAGAATATTGAGTTTGTCGTGCTACAGCCGAGACTCAATTATTCAAGAGGCTAAAGTTTGATTAGGGAATAACATGAGATGTAATTGACAAGAGTTGTCTACCTATTGAACATTACATGGCGGTTCGTGCTATATCCGGGGTCGTGTAATGGAATGTAGGATCCCTATTCCCACTAGCATTATGAATGCTTAATTTTTCACGTAGGGGGTTGAATAAATTAGATAAACTAGTGGGAGCCACTTATGAATAAAGACCCGATTCATATAGTGTTTTGAAATGAAATCGAATATTTGCTAAGTGTTGTTATGTGTTTATCATTTACAGATTTACTTTGTACGTTATGTCTTCTGCACTATCACTTAGGAGCATACTGGATGCTCAAAAATTGACTGGTCCTAATTATGCTGACTGGCTTCAAAACTTGAGAATTGTTCTTAGGATTGAGAAGCTGGAATACGTGATTGACTCACCTAAGCCTACTGAACCTGCTAGTGATGCACATAATGATGAACATGTTGTGTATCGTAGGTGGATAGATGATGCAAATGTTGCTCAATGCATTATGCTAGCTTCCATGAACATTGAGATACAGAAGCAACATGAGCATATGGATGCTCACACTATCCTCGTGCATCTACAAGAGTTGTATGATGTGGCAGGGAGGACAGCTCGATATGAGATATCGAAGGAGCTGTTCGGTTGTAGGATGTCTGAGGGATCATCTGTGAATGACCATGTACTTAAGATGATCAATTTGATTGAACGTCTTGGACAACTTGGTTTTGCCATGGATGGGGAGCTGAGCCAAGACTTGGTCTTGCAATCGCTTCCGAGTTCGTTCTCGCAGTTTGTTGTGAACTTTCACATGAATAAGTTGGATGTCAGCCTGCCTGAACTCCACAACATGTTGAAGACTGCGGAATCGAATTTTCCCCCTAAGAAGAGTTCTGTTCTTCTAATTGGTGAAGGTTCCAATCCTAAGAAAAGGAAGAGGAACTCTTCCAAGAAGAAGAAAGTAGGTGAGAAAATGCCGGTTCCACCAAAAGCTGAAGACCCCAAGAGCAAAGTTGTTTGCTTTCACTGTAACAAGGTGGGGCACTGGAAGAGGAACTGCAAGGTTTACATTGCAGAATTGAAGAAGAAGAAGGGTAGTGAGACTACTGCTTCTGATTCAGGTATGTTCATGATAGAAGTGAATATGTCATTAAATCAAATTTCTACTTGGGTATTAGATACCGCCTGTGGTTCTCATATCTGCAATTGTTGCAGGGACCAAGGAGAAGTAGGACTCTTGAGGAAGATGAGGTGATTCTACTGATGGGAAATGGAGCAAGAGTTGCTGCTGAAGATGTAGAATCATTTCATTTACATAGGCCTACGGGCAAGACTATTGTTTGAAATAATTGTTATTTTGTTCCCTCGATTGTGAGGAATATTATTCCCATGTTAGACTTGGCTGGATTTTCATTTATTATTGAGAATAATGAATGTTCTATTCTTAGAGATAATATTCTTTATGGACGTGGTGCTTTAAATAATGGTCTGTATGTATGTGACATAATTTATTTCAGATTGAACAAACTAATAAAAGAAAAGGGATGATGAAAATCTCACTTTATAGTGGCATTGCAGTCTCCATTTAATAGACATGGAGAGAGGGCTGCAAATTTGCTAGGAATGGTACACAGAGATGTATGTGGACCAATGTCTACGCAAGCCATGGGTGGATTTTCATACTTCATTACTTTCATAGATGATAGATCTGGATTCGGATATGTGTTTGATGAAACACAAGTCTGAGGCCTTTGAAAAGTTCAAAGAGTATAAGTATGAAGTGGAGAAACAACCAAACATAGTATTATAACTCTTCGATCAGATTGAGGTGGTGAATACTTTAATGGAGTGTTTCTAGATTATCTCTAAGTAAATGGTATAGTCTCCCAGTGGACGCCTCCAGATTGGTATCTGAAAGGAGAAATTGAACTTTGTTAGACATAGTTCGGTCCATGATGAGCTATGTAAATCTTCCAGTATTCCCATGGGGTTATGCATTGGAAACCTCAGCATATTTACTGAATAAGGTGCCTTCCAAAATCTGTTCCTCAAACTTCGTATGAGATATGGAAAGAAAGGAAACCGAGTCTTAAACACATTAAGATTTGGGGATGTCTAGCTTATGTCAAGAAAGTTGACCCAGATAAGCTGGAATATCGATCCGTAAAATGTAGTTTTGTGGGATATCCTAAAGAGACTTTAGGGTATTACTTTTACACCGATCATCGGGTGTTTGTATCCAGACATGCTACCTTCTTCGAAAAGGAGTTTATCCTTGAAGGAAACAGTGGGAGCAAAATTGAACTTGATGAAGTTCAAGAAGCACAAACTACTACAGATCGAGTGGAAACACCTGTTCTGACTGAACAACCTTTTGTGGAACAGCCCATTCATAGGTCAGGGAGAGTGTCTCGCCAACCTGAGAGGTATTATGGCCTTGTCATTAAGAATGACAATGATTTGTTGATCATTGATGATGACGACCCTGTGACCTATAATGAGGCTATGAGTAGTGTTGACTCAGAGAAATGGCATAGTGCCATGAAATCCAGAATGGAATCTATGTATACGGTATACAAAAGATAGAATATAGCAGATGGCCAGGTGGAGACCTTTAAGGCCAGGCTTTTGGGAAAAGGATTCAAACAAAGGCAATGGATTGACTTTGATGAAACCTTTTACCTGTAGCCCTGTTAAAATCAGTTCGGATTTTGCTTGCGAATGCTGCTTACTACGACTATGTGATCTGGCAAATAGCCAGATGGTTTTCTTTCCAAGAGAAATGAAAACCTAGTGTGTAAGCTACTGCGAACCATATGTGGTTTAAAGCAAGCTTCTCAAAAGGTGGAACATTCGTTTTGATGAGACAATCAAAGAGTTTGATTTTATCAAAAACGCAGATGAACCATGCGTCTACAAAAGGGTTAGTGGGAGCGCGGTAACATTTCTTGTATTGTATTGAATTAGAGTTGACACACATAACAACATAGCAGACCCACTCACAAAGCTACTTTATGAAAGTCACTTTGATCGTCATGAAGACAAGATGGGTATTAGATACCAGAGTGATTGGCTTTAGTACAAGTGGGAGATTCAAAGGAATATATCCTAAGTCCAATCATGTATTAGGATTTAGGAATAACTTTTATGTAATCTGTTTTGATTTCATTGATATTAATAAAGACTTGTTTTGTTTTTATTACGGGCTTTATCTATTTAAGTGTTTAAATAAGATATACCATAGTTTAGAGTAAAGCTTTTTATGGATTATGATGAGATCATAATAGTGAGACCTAAAAAGATGATAACTCTAAACTTAAATAGTTCCTGGTCATAGGATTACTAACTGGTAATTAATAATCCGCAATGATCGGTACATACTATGCTTGCTTCATTATGAAGGATGTCTGTTCTCATAGACATTTGTGTGGTGACACTATAGCTAGTATGTAGGTGCTTATTATGGAATAAGTTCACTGAACATGACTCGCCCAGCTGAACAACTGATGGAGTTCACTCACGTGTCAGCAGTTGTTCGCTTAGTGATAGTTGTACAAGTATCCTTAGACTTGAGGTCATCATAGTCATCTTGTGTACCCTGAACTATGCTTTGGTTTAGTTCTTAGTCTCCAGGGACAATTATTAGGGCTCTTCTGGGTATAGGAATTTGTACACGAAGATAGTGTATGATCAATAAAGGATCTACCCCTTTCAGTGAAGGAAGCCAATGTTCAAGGCTGATCCACTTATGCTAGTTCAGGAATCTCTGGCCAGAGTGAATGAAATTAGAAAGGAGTTTCTAATTTGCATAGAACTACGCATAGTAAATGGTAAGCAAGTGATTGAATTAGATAGGCTTGACACGAGATCCATGCCTTGTATTTAATCGGAACATTGTAGGGTAGAAGGAGTTTATTGTACGGTAACTATTCACTGACAGGTTCTTGGTATTCTAAGCAGTGAATTCATATTATCCGGATAGTCGCGATATGTTGAGAAGCATCACTCACGATGTAGAATAAATGTGATTAATTAATTAATCATATTTAATAAATTAGAGAATTTATATAAATAATGATAAAATAGTTTTATTATTATTTATTTCTACTACCGGCTTAATATTGAACCTACAGGGTCACACCATAAAAAGAGAATGATTTAATGGTGGAGGAATTAATTAATAATGGCTAAATAATTATTTATTTGTGAAATAAATAATTAATTGGCAAATTTAATAATTGATTAAATGAGATTTAATTGATTATAAATTAATTAAGAAAAGTTCTTAATATTATTAATTAAGGATTTAATTTTTGGAAATTAAATCAAGAGAGAGAATTATTTCTAAAGTGTTTAGAAAAAGGATTAATAATTAAAAGGTGTTTTAATTATTAATGAGAATAATAAATCGGATAATAATAATATTATTTATGGGAAAATTTCAGCTGAAAATTTTGCCTATAAATACACTATTATAGACCCTATTTTATTCGAACCCACATCAAACCCGAAAACCCAAAAAGTTTAGAAAACCCAATTCTCTCCACCTCCTTCTTCCTCCTTAACATCGTTTTCTTGGTGGATACCGGTGGAGTGCTTCACACTTGAGGAGCAACTGCTAAGGATCTCTGATCGTTGTCTCCGAATTATTTTAAAAGGTTAGATTTGATCCCTCGAATTTTTATTCACGATTTATATGCTTTTATTTGGATTTTGTATGTGTAAAAGTGTTTTGCCATGCCCCCGCTACGTTAAAAATCCAACAGTTGCTTGGCTCTCAGCCCAAATGTAGCGAGTTGATTAATCATGAGATTGGATTTTGGTTCAACTGGAGTAGCTTTCTTCCATAACAGCTTCTTCTTATCAACAATTGTCATTTTCTTCAAATCAACTTGAGCATTGTCAGTAGTTGATGTCTTGATAGCTTGATCAGAATTTGATGTTTCTTCTATACCTTGTTGTCCTTTATTCTGAACAACAACTTGAACAGTATCAGAGGTTATTTTAGATTCTTCAATTATCTTTCTTCTTTTCAGAATTTGAATAGTTTCATCTTCAACAAGATTATCATCAGTTACTTGAACCATTTTGCACACTGGTTTCATCAGATCTTGAGAAGTTTTCAAGTTCATTGGCTTGGTTGGTTCATCAACTTTTCCTTTCCCTTTGTCTTTGGGATCACTCTCAGTTTGTGATCTAGTCTTGAACTTTGAAGTTTCAGAATTTGACTTTTCCTTGATCACAATGCCTTTTTCCTTAGGCCTTGGAGGTTTCTTTGCATCAGAAGCTTTAGACTTAAGATTTGTCTTCTCAGCAGCAAATTTAGCTTCTTCCTCCTTGAGAGTTTCTAAATCCATTCCTGGATTGTATTTCAGATATAATCTTCTAGCTATCTCCTCATCAAGTATCTGGATTTTAGGATTTCTGTAATAAACAATAGTCTGCTCCCCCTTTAACTTCAGAGTTTGCAAAAACTCCTAAGAGTCTTCAGATCCTGACTGAATCAGAATATCAGAACTTGACATCAGATTTTGTTTATCAGCACTTGACTTCAGTCTTTGAGCATTCACAGCATCAGAACTTGACTTTTTCTGAATATAAGATTTTCCTTGAACTTTTCTTTGACCTCTGCTCTTTTCAAAGTTTCCCTGGTCATCACTTTTATCATCCTTTTTCTTCAGTTCATAAGTAGGTGAACATTTGGACTTAACTACCTTCTCCCCCTTTTTGGCATCATCAGAAAGTAAGAGAGAAAGAAGAATTTTAACTGAAGATTGGATTTCATCCAATTGAGCTTTCTGAGAAGCTTGATTAGCCAGGACCTCAGCAATTTGGGCATGTTGCTTCTCTTGAGTTTTCTCAATGACTTCAACTTTTTCGGAAATAGGTCTGATATACCTGTTCTTGTCAAGCTTGATCTGTAGATCGAGCTTATCAGCTTGTTCTCTAAGTGTATCAACCTTTTCATTAGTAGAAGTATGGAGACCTTGAAGATGTTTTGTAGATAGAGCTGTGATCTTGAGTTGTGTCTTAAAATCAGCATTTGTGAGCAACTCATCAGCTTTTGCAATATGCTCTGTCAGAACTTTAGAACATGGAATAAAATCTGATTCATTCTACTTCTTGGTCCACTCAACACCTCTGTGAGTATCCTCCCAAGGGATAGGTGCTTCCTTTTCAACAAATTTCTTCACCAATTCTTCCTTGCCCAAAATAGTAACTGGATGCTCAGCAAAAACACTATCATCAGAACTTGAGGAAGACTCATGATGTTCTGATAGCTCAATAGTGTGCGTAGCAACTAGAGATTCAGGAATAACATCATCTAAATTCTGAGGATCAGAATTTATCTCCAGAGCTGGTGTCTTTGATGTAGATGGAGCTTCCAGATAAAGAACTTCAGGTATATTCAAATTATGAATATCTATTTCAGAATTTTCAGTTTATTCTTTAGCATCATCTGTAGCTTTAATATGAGAGATAGGAGGGGTAACAACTGTATCATTAGCAGTATCTTTGGCTTGAGCTGGAAGGGCTTCAATGATAACTAGTTCTTGTGAGATCAGAGATTCATGATCCCCTTCCTTAGCTTTTTCAGTATCTTCTGATGGAGCCTTAGCCAAATACCTCCTAGCCTTCATTTTCTTCAATCTCCTTGCCAATAAAGGAGTTGCTTCACCAGCAACAGAACTTACATATTTCTTTCTTTTCAAAGTATCAGAACTTTGAGCTGTTGTTTCTTTCTGAGAAGTAACATTCTCAGCTATATCTGTCACAGGTTCAGATGCATAAACCCGTGCTTCAATTGAGTTTTTGAATCAAATCATCAAAAATTGAATCAAAACATTCTTCACAGGATAAAGTTAAAAATCGATGAAGTAAAGATTAACAAATTGCAATTAAAACATGCACAGTCATATAATTTGAGAAACAAAGACCAAATCTTGTAATTAAAGGAAATTTCATTAATATATCAGATGAGTACATTTCATGAAATTTATCAATTACATGCAAAAATTACAAGATAGTACTATTCTCAGATTCTTAACATCAACAGCCTTAGTCCTAGTCTAAGAAGCCTAACAAAGCTGACGGTGAAGAGAAATGGATGGATGACAATTAATTCTTCTTCCTACTTTCAACAAAGAGAACAACAAGACGAATGATTTGCTCCTGCTGTTTAAGAATAAAAAGATGAACTTCTCTTTGGAAAGACATCAGATCATTTTTAATGTTGTCTGGAAGTTGAATCCAGATGTCGAATGGAATGTTGTTGATAGGATATGAAGTCGGAATTCCATTTCGAAAAATGGTCACAGTATCTGTGCTATAACAGTAAAACCAACTAAAATGTGCCATTGTTTGAGAGAAATGAAAATATGTGATTTTACTAATGAATGATCAGTCATTTAAATAGGCAATGAAATACCAAGGGACGTGAGGACTGTTTAACTATTGAGAGTAAAAAAATGATGCCTCGTCTCCCTGGATCGATGTGTAATAATAACAGTCAGTAAAAGGTAAAAGCAGGAGTTGATGGGCACGGGAAATATTTAACAATTACTGTGCACATGCAGTTTTTTAAGACATACACGTTTACCACTAACCTAAAATGATTATGACTGTTTTTATCTTACCCAAATATATTCTGATTTAAATATGACTGTTTCATATTTTACCACAAATAAGTCAAGTAAAGAATAATGCCACATAAGTATCAAGGATTCCATCAGGATTTAATATCAGAACTTAACTTATATTAGATGTTAACAGTCATCAGAACATGGCTTCTGTACTCAAAAAGTGAATATCTTTTTTTGTAATTCTTTATAAAAATACTGACTTGTTTTTTTCAGAGTTTAATCATCAGAACTTGTCCTCAGAATTTATGCAAATGACACTTAACTGTTTGTCAACAACAAGTTAATCACCACAATAATTTTCATCATTCATATGGAGTGAAAGTATGTGTGCATTCAGCAAAATATCAGATAAAGATTAAAGTCTGATAAACTTCAGTACATCTTAGAAATAAGTCATAACTGAGAAAAATGCTTAAAATCTGTCATTAGTCATGATGTCTACTATAGAACGAATTTATGCAAGAGTCCACCTCAACTGTTTGTGCTCATTTTATGCATCTTTTGAAATTCCTTTTTACAGTGGCTTCTCAGTGTAAGTGAGTCACGAATGCTTATCATAATTTATGTTGTTATCAGAGTATTTCTCCAGTAATCATAGAATGTGAAAAGTCACCAAGAAAATTTTTTGCTTTTCTAATGCATATTACTTAATACCAGCAATGCACTTGGGTCTTCCCTTCCACATATTTACTCTAGATCTTAAAGGAGTACCTGACTTTTATTCTTTTCTTTTCTTTTCTTTTGATAAGTGAGGCTTATCAGCACTTAGTTCATTCTTAAGATTTACTGACATCAGAATTTGACAAATAAGAAATAAGAATCTAGTTTGTGACTTAGTAATAAGATACACAAAGTAAACTTGACTAAGCTCAATATCAGAATCTACTTGTGTTAATGAGTTTCCACATAAACAACTAATTCAAACATGGGATTTCTAGTATGTTAAAGACTACTAGGTCAACATATAGCACAATTATCCTCATTGGATTGAATAGTCACAGAACATTCAAAACACTTATCAGAGTATATAGATCCACATCAGATAACAATCATCATTTAATGAATTTTCAAATTAAGCACATATTACATATAGATAATACAATCTGTAAACACTGATCATAAAGTCTGATGCATGAGAATAAAAACTAAGCAGATTTAGAGAAAGAACCTGAAACCATTCCAAATTCATTTACGAATCTTATAAAAGTAGCTTCACATAGGAGTTTTGTGAAGATATTTGCTAGCTGTTGATCTGTTGGAACAAAATGCAATTCGGTTGTACCTTCATCCACATGTTCCCTTATGAAATGGTACCTAATGCTGATGTGCTTTGTCATTGAGTGTTGAACTGGATTACTTGTCATAACAATTGCACTTTGATTATCACAATAAATAGGGATTTTAGAAAATTCTAACCCATAATCCAGTAACTGATTCTTCATCCAAAGAATCTGTGCACAACAGCTTCCTGCAGCAATATATTCTGCTTCTGCAGTTGATGTGGAAATTGACTTCTATTTCTTGCTAAACCAAGAAACCAATATGCCTCCAAGAAATTGGCAGCTTCCACTAGTGCTTTTCCTGTCCATTTTGCATCCTGCAAAATCTGCATCTGAGTAACCAATTAGCTTAAAATCTGATTCCCTAGGATACCACAATCCTAGATCAGCTGTACCCTTAAGGTACTTGAAAATTCTTTTCACAGCTATTAAGGGAGGTTCTCTTGGATCAGCCTAAAATCTTGCACAAAGACAGGTAGCATACATAATATCAGGTCCACTTGCAGTTAGATAGAGTAAGGAGCCAATCATACCTCTAAAGTTAGTAATATCTACTGATTTACCAGTATCCTTATCTAACTTGGTTGCAGTGGCCATGGGAGTGGATGTAGTTGAACAATCTTGCATTCCAAATTTCTTCAGTAAATTTCTGGTGTACTTGGATTGACAGATAAAAGTGCCTTCTTCATTTTGCTTGACTTGAAGGCCTAGAAAATAGCTGAGTTCTCCCATCATACTCATTTGATATCTTAGCTGCATTAGCTTTGCAAACTTCTCACAAAGTTTGGAATCTGTAGAACCAAATATGGTATCATCAATATATATCTGTACCAAAAGTAAGTCCTTTTCATGGTTGAGGTAGAATAAAGTCTTGTCAATTGTGCCTCTGTGAAATCCACTTTCCAGAAGGAATTGAGCTAAAGTCTCATACCATGCTCTTGGAGCTTGCTTAAGGCCATAAAGTGCTTTGTCAAGCCTGTAGATATGATTGGGAAATTTAGGATCTACAAAGCCTGGAGGTTGTTCAACATATACCTCTTCTTCCAATTCTCCATTGAGAAAAGCACTTTTCACATCCATTTGAAAGACTTTAAACTTCTTGTGAGCAGCATAAGCCAAAAAGATCCTTATGGCTTCTAATCTAGCAATTGGTGCAAATGTTTCATCATAATCAATACCCTCTTGTTGAGAGTAGCCTTTAGCAACCAGTCTTGCTTTATTCCTTGTAATTATGCCATCACTGTCAATTTTATTTCTGAATACCCATTTTATGCCTACAACAGATCTGTTTTTTGGTCTTGGAAATAGGGTCCAGACTTTATTTCTTTCAAATTCATTCAACTCTTCCTGCATTGCTTGCACCCAATCAGCATCTTGAAGAGCTTGTTCCACTCTCTTTGGTTCAGTCTGAGATAGAAAAGAATGATGGATACATTCATTTGAAGTTACAGTTCTAGTTCTGACACCTGCTTCAGGATCTCCAATGATTAAATCATGTGTGTGCTTTAGTCCATTTCCTTGCAGATGGAAGTTGATCTCTAGAACTGGATCCTCCCCCATGATCCATGCTGTCTCCATCAGCATTTTCTAATGCTCCCCATGTAGTTATGCTCTCTGAGACTTCAGAATTTGAGTTTGAATTTTCAGGAGTTGAAGAATCAGAGCTTCCAGAATTATCAATACTTGGCTCATCAGAACTACATGAATCAAAACTTGAAGAGCCAGTGACAGATTCTGATGCTTCTCAAGAGTCTTGAGATGTAGTAGGATCTTCAGCTTGCTCCCCCTGGACAGGGGTATTTTCCTTTGGAGTTACCACAGTTTCAATGACATCAGAACTTAATCCAGTAGAACTTACAGGATCAGGATTTAAGTCATCAGAATTTCCAGAATCAGAATTTAAATCTTTATTCTCAAATCTCAGCTGATCATGATCATTGAAATCTTAAAGTCCAGTAATCTTCTTATCATCAAAAGAGACATTGATAGATTCCATGACAACCCTTATTCTTAAAATATGGACTCTGAAGGCTTTTGTGGAAAGTGGATATCCAACAAAAATTTCTTCATCAGCTTTTAGATCAAATTTTGACAGTTGTTCAAGATGAGTCTTAAGAACAAAACACTTGCAACCAAATACATGAAAGTATTTCAGATTTGGCTTTTTTTTCTTCACCATCTCATATGGTGTTTTTTATGCTTGTTTATGAGTGTAGCATTTTGAGTAAAACAAGCAGTCTGCACAGCTTCAGCCCAAAAATAGGTTGGCAACTTTGATTCATCAAGCATAGTTCGTGCAGCAATCAGAGTCCTGTTCTTTCTTTCTACAACTCCATTTTATTGTGGAGTTCCAGGTGTAGAAAATTCCTGCTTGATTCCATGCTCTTTGCAGAACTCTTCCATAATCGAATTCTTGAACTCAGTGCCATTATCACTCCTTATTATTTTAACAGAATCTTTGACCAACTTATCCAGCTGTCTGACATGATCAGTTAGAGTAAATACAGTTTCATTCTTCTTGTGCAAGAAGTACACCCAAGTGTACCTTGTGAACTCATCCACTATAACCATAGCATATTTTTTCTTTGCAATAGGCATGGCATTGACTGGACCAAATAGATCAACATGCAGTAGGTGATAAGGCTCAAGAATTGATGACTCAGTTTTGCTCTTGAAAGAAGATTTTTTTTGTTTTGCCTTCTGACATGAATCACAAAGGCCATCAGGAGCAAATACTGTTTTTGGCAGTCCTCTCACAAGATCTTTCTTTACAAGCTCATTTATATTATTGAAATTTAAATGAGAGAGTTTCTTGTGCCAATTCCAGCTTTCTTCAATTGATGCTCTACTCAACCGACAGATAGCAGAACCATCAGTACTTGTTGAAAGTCTGGCTTCATAAATGTTACCATGCCTATAACCTTTCAGAACCACATTGCCTGTAGAATTACTTATAACTTCACAGTGTTCTTCAAAGAAATCCATATGATAACCTCTCTCACAGTTTTGACTTATACTCAACAGATTGTGTTTAAGTTCTGAGACTAGAGCTACTGATTCAATGATGACATTCCCAAGATTGATCTTGCCATATCCCAGAGTTTTTCCAATGTTGACATCTCCATAAGAAACTCCTGGGCCAGCTTTCTCCACAAAGTCTGATAGCAGGGCTTTATTTCCAATCATATGTCCTGAACATCCACTATCCATAACTAGGATGTTCTTCCTAATGCCCTGCAATCACAAAGACCACTAATGGTTAGTTTTAAGGACCCGGACTTGCTTGGATCCTTTGGCCTTATTAAGTTTGTTAACATTTGCAGCGGATTTAACATCAAAGTTTATGCTAACATTTTTCTTATCAGATTTTACAGTATCAGACTTTGCATCATACTTTACACTAGAAGGAATTAAAGCAACTTTCTTCAAAGAAGGTTTTATCTGATAATAATCATAGTACAAACTATGATATTCCTTACAAGTATAAATGGAATGTCATATACTACCACAATGAAAACAAGGATTTTGTGGCTTAAACCTAATAGACTGACTCTTAACTCCTGACTTAGAAGGTAAAGAGTTTATATTCTTATTCTTCCTGCAAAATGAAGCAAGATGGTTAGAGTTTCCACAGATATAGCATTTCTTTCTAGGAGCATTATGAACAGGCATATAATTGTTGCTTTTATTCACACCTTCCTTTCCATTCCTATTTTTCCTAGCTTCCTTTACCTTGTTCACACTGGTAATTTCTTTCAGCTTATGTTTAAGCTGTTTCTTTGTCATTAAGCCTATGTTAACTTCAGTTGGTTTATCCTATTTCTAATTTATCAGAAGTTGACTCTACTATCACTTATGTCTCAATATCTTTCATCTTTTCAGAATCAGACTATACAGTTTTAGCTATAAATTTAACAGGATTTACCTTTGGCTTAGTAGTCTATTTAACAATAATTGGCTTAACTTGTTCAGTTCCTTTTTCACTTTTATCATCTCTATAACTAATGAACATGGTTTTAAGATATCTTCTCAACTCAGTAATATCATCAGTATGAAAAGCACAAGTTGTTTGAGGTACCTTTAACTCAGCAGCATCAAAACTGCTATCAGCATTTGCCATCAAGGCATAGTTCTCCTCATCTTCAGAATCTGAAGTGTTTGTCCAGCTTTTCTTCTTTGTGACAAGAGCCTTGCCTTTGTCACTCTTTCCTTTCTTGCAGGCAGGAGATATGTGGCCTTTCTCACCACGGTTGTAGCATTTGACATTTGAGTAATCTCCTCTGTCAGACTTTCCTCCTTTGCCTTCAGATTTTCTGAAGCCCTTCTTATCAGAACTTCTACCTTTCCTGAAAAACTTCTTTCCCCTTCTGAATTTCCTGTAGGCTATCTTTGTGATACCCTTCACCATAAGAGCACACAATTTTATCATCTCTTCATCAGCATCTACTTCAGGAAGACTTTCAGTTTCTGAATCATCATCATCAGAACTTGATGATTCTGAATCAGATTTTATGATGAGAGCCTTTCCTTTGCCTTTCTTTGAGATAGCCACTTTGGGGGATTCCTCCTCAGCCTTAAGAGCAAATGTCCTTGACTTTCTCCCATGTCTCTTGCTTCTTTGATCCATCTCAAGTTCATAAGTCTTGAGCATACCATAAATTTCATCAAGAGTAGTTTCATCAAGATCATAGCTGTCTCTTATAATAGTAGATTTCAAATCCCAACTTTCAGGAAGAGTTAAAAGGAATTTTAGATTTGAATCTTCAATATCATATTCCTTGTCCACCAGTGACAGATCATTGAAGAGTTTGACAAACCTGTCATATAAGTCAGTTAATGACTCATCACTTTTTGAGTCAAAGTGCTCATACTCTTGGGTAAGTATAGTCCTCCTATTTTTCTTGATTGCATCAGTTCCCTGACACCTTGTTTCCAAAGCATCCCATATCTCCTTTGCAGTCTTGCATTGAACTACCCTGTTTGACATGACATTATCAATGGTACTATGCAGCAAATGCCTTACCTTTACATCCTTGGCAATAGATGAGATATCTTCAGCTGTGTATTCATTTTTCTCCTTTGGTATGGTCTTTGCTGGTTGATCTGCAACTACAACAGAGAGCTTGGTTGGCTTATACGGTCCTTCATAAATTTTGTCAAGGTATTCTGGATATATAGCTTCCAGAAACATAGCCATCTTCACTTTCCATATGGGATACTCAGAAGGTGTTAGCATAGGAACCCTGATAGTCTCATATCGACTGTGGGTTTGAGTCTTTGGAGTTTCTTCAGTTTTGGCGGGCTTGGTTGGATTTTCTGCTTCTTCAAACATGATTGTTTTGGATATTTACTGTATGTGTGTTAACAGATAGTCTGTGATACCACTTGAGAGGTCACACAACGTTGTAGAAGGGGGTTGAATACAGTGTAGAATACAATCAAATCGATTTAGAACACAAGTAACAAAAAACAGATGTATTCAATATAATAAACTCTGTTACAATGGAACTGTTCTCTCTCAGTGATGAACAAATATCACGAGAGCTGCTAGGTTACAATGTATGATCTTCTCGATGATCGTAACACATATAGTGTAAACCTATGTCTGTGTTTATATAGACACACGGTTACAAGATAACTTCTAATTGATATGAAATATAATTCTGTCTCCTAAAATATATCAATCAGATATCTTATACAATTTTTCTAGTCCTCTAACTCTTTCCATGCATATCTTCTTCTGTATTAGTCTCGATCTTCTTTCATGTAAATCAGCTTCCTTTCTTAACTGTTAGTCCTCTAGTACTTAAGTTCTGATATCCATCTTCTGATATTATCTTTTGATAATCTAAGTCCTGATATCCTTAAGTCCTGACTTCCAGTAAGTCCTGATTCCAGTAAGAACTGATATTTCCTGTTTGTTAAGATTTGAAAACTAAACATGAAATATATTAGACATGATATTTCAAATATATCCAACATAGTTTTCTACAAGTATTTTGAATTTTCGAGGTCTCTGAGTTCTCGAGGTAACTTTGGCCTGTCGAGGTCACCAAAACTCTGCATGTAGAAATGACTTGTCGATATCTCTGAGAACACTATAGGCATATTGAATGATCGATATCTCTGAGTTCTCTAATGAGAGAATTGACTTGTCGATATCTCCAATCTTCATGTCTTAATTTTAACTTGTCGATATTTCTGGGACTTCTCAATAGGCCAATTTGGACTTCTCGATAAGTCATTCTGGAGTTCTCGAATGACTTCTCTATATGACTTGTTCTGTGACTTGTAGATATCTTGACTTAGAATATTTTTCCCAAAACAGATTTATTCAACTCCAAACTTCTTCACAATTTCTCTGAGGCATGATCTTCTTGATTTTCTTCCAGAGTTTATTCTTAGGGTTGAGACTGTTTATTTTTACAGACTCGAGTAATATAGTACAAAATACAAATTTAGATTATCATTCAACTAATTCTTAGGGCTGTCAAATTGACTTAGTCTTGTTATGATACATGCATTTCTTGCACAACAAAAGAATATTATTCTATTTATTAAGCAATCTGAAAATAAGACGACTACTTGTTTAGTTCGTTTATTTGTTTCTCAATCAGGTTGTATTATCAGCTCGGAGGTCTGTTCCGATTGTCTTCCAGTATTTCAATGAATGCATTCTATTTTGTTTGTCAAAAAAATATAATCTAAACATATTTATTTTAAAATTAATATATTTTAATTAAAAATAAAATTAGAATTGGATTATTTTCAAAGGATTATATAGTTATATAAAGAATTTTAATGTTTTATAACATTCCCATTTAGAAAATATATGTAAAACTAAACGACTCTTTGGTAATATCTTAGTGCTGATAATTAATTTTGATAAACATAGGAATTTTTAGATTATTTTTATTCAAATAGATGAGAATTTTTGTATTTAATATTCAAAAAAATTAATATTAAAAAAAAATTAAGTTTCGAATCTTGTCAAAAAATTGCTCAAGTAAATATTACATTGTTTTATAGAAACTCTAATAAAGCCTTTTATTTAAAATTTTTATTTATTAAAATCTATACTATATAAAGTAATAGACAAAATATTAAAAATTTGATTGATACGATACTTTTTTAATTTAATTAATTACCTTTACTTAATAAATTAATTATTTACCTTATTACCATTATTTAGTTAGTATAAAAATTAATTAGTCCATCCCTTCAAATTATATGACCACTTTACATATTAAGGAAAGTGGATATTGATAAATTAGTTTATTAAATGACTATAATATATGAAATAAGATTGAACTTGAAAATATAAATAAGAGATATGTGGAATATAATTGACTTTGAAAATATAAATTTACATTGAAAGTTGAAGTAGACAACTAAATTGAAATAAACATTTATTTTAAAAGTGGACATGTATTTTCAAACGGAGTACCTTTTTAAAATTAAAACACCCCTTCTTTTCTATTTTCTCCAATTAAAAGACATATTTTCTATGTTTATAATGCGCTGCTATACTGTATTAAAATGGACAAAATATTTAGGTACTTTATTTCGTTAATTCAATTAATTACCATTACAATTAATGATTTCATTATTTTACTTAATTATCATATAAACTTTTTAAAGTAAAACATGTTAACTTTTTTTATTTTCTCCGACTAAAAAACTTTTTATATATATTTTTTTGTGTTGATATAATATATTATAATAAAAGAAATAATAAAGGTTTGGTACAATAATAACCATGCATGGTGGGGTTATAAGCTATTTTAACTATTTAAAAAAACTGTTTTTAAGTAATTCAAGTATGAGTTATGACTATTTAATTTAAATATACTTATTTTAAAATTAATTAATTGTATTTAAAAAAAATTAGAAGTACTGAAAAAATAAATATAAAAAATATTGATATATAGTAGTAATTAATATTAAAATTCAGAGCCACACAACACAATAATTTTAAAGTGTAGTGTTTTAAGGTTTAAGACCAAGTCTTTTGGAAGAAGAGTTCAAATGCATCAACTTTCTTTGTAACAAAAAGCGAGAATAATTTTCAACAACTTAGATCTCAAAAAATTAAAAAAGAGACTCCATAATTCTATTCATCAATTAAATACATGTACTATGTATGTATTTGTGTTATGGATAGAAAACTAGGGTGTATTAATTGTTGTAGTTATTACTGGGGTTCGTGAGCTTCGAGGCTCAATTTGACTGCTCTGTGTCTCGTGACTCGATCTGCCTTAACAACATGCCTACGTTCCTTGCTGATTGCCAAAGATTAATTCAAAAAATGTAATTCTGATTTGTGGGGTGAGACCCATTATATAGATATTGGGAGTCTTTGAATTAGACTAGAGTTAGGAGACTTGGTGGGCAAATCTCAGAATTACAATGGACTTTGGAGTCCTAGGAAGTAGGAAACTGATTACTTATCCCATGAGATTTCTTGGAGGCCAATCTCTAAGGAATTGCGTTCTTATCTGGACTTTACTGATTAGCTAATTTATCCCTTATTAATTAATTACAAAATTAATTAATATTAAGGGTTATTGGGATTTCTTTATTCCAACAGGTCTGATCAATGTGTTAACCTTCTTGGGCCTGATCAATGAGTTAACCTTCTTGGTTTGAATGCCCGATCTTCCTTAACTGTTTTGTGCATAACTTTTGGACCCGAACACCCACTTCTAAGAACTAACAACTTCCATGCTTAGATATTTTGTATTTTAAGCTTCATTTTGATATGTGATTCGCTTGGATCTGATGTACGGTTTAGGAGAAATGACCGTTTTAAGTTATGGCATTTCGCGACCCTCGCTTGACTTTAAAACCTTATTTAAGGCCCTTAAAAAGACTAACTGGATTACGAAAAAAATTATGTAAGGTGGATTAGGCAGTTGGTAAATTATATTTAACGGTTAATTTTATATAAATGGTGGAGCCGAGGGTACTCGAGCGACTAATGAAAATCGTTAAGCGCAGAATCGAACGTTAGAGTCTAAGGGGATAAAGTCTAGTTTCTTAAGCGATCGTGGTTTAATTATGGCTTATATGTTGTTTATAGGTTACCGGACCCACTCTAAGCTTAAGTCTACCGCAGAACACTCAGGCAAGTTTTCTACCCGTATAACTGTTGTTGTGATGTATATATGTATATGCATTATCTTGTGATAAGTTCATGATTGTTATTAGCAAATCTTGCTATATATTGGAGCATGCTGATATGATATATATATATGCATGCCTGTTTCATAATCTTGATATCTTGTTATCGATTCAATTGTTTATAAACTGCATAATATATATGCTAGAGATAGGCATTATTTGCGTATACCCTTAGTATAGGGGACCCAAAAGTTAACATTTTTCTAAACCGGGAGGCGATGTTCCCAAGTATATTATATATATAGATATAGTTTTCAAAACTATTAATCGAATAATGTTTATTCGATAGTTTTAAATTATAAGTGAATATTAGTTTGAATATTCATTCGAAGACTTATGACTCCATTTATTTTATTAAATAATATTCATTATTTTCTTAAAAAATAATGTTTCGTTATTCGCCAAGTATTCGGGAAATGATTGATATCGTCAATCATTCTTACCTTAAATATTTTAATTAACTTATTTTCAAAACTTTTACTTCATTTGCTTTGATAAAAGCTATTCATTATTTCAATATTATTTATAGCATAATATTTAGATATTCTTTAATTATCTTGGAATTGACTTATTCTATCAAATCATCCTTATTCCAAATGCTTTCAAAATTGATTTTAAAGGTTATAGAGCGGATCCCAAAACTTATTTTCAAATTTAAGATATTCCTTTCGAAGGGGACTTGAATACTCGCTCAAAAATCTGAGGGATCCGGCTCTGTAATTTATTTTATATTCGCAACGAGGTTGTTGTTTTGAGAAAACAATTTGATTACTTGCCCAACATTCGGGAAGTAAGTCCATCTAATTGAGTCGGCATAAGCGACATGCCGGGGTACGGTCTATCAAGGTGTAAGAGGCTGGGTGATAGTCCATGAATGCGTGAGTGGCCGGGTAACGGTCTAGCGCAAGGTCCTAATGTAGCCAGGGTGATGATCGGCGAGGAATTCATCCATACACTAGTAGAAAAAATTACTTATTGGTATCTTTGCCTGATCAGCAAGATATCGGGTTTATGCCAAAGTTTTCTTCTTTCCAAATTCATTGGATATTACAACTCTGTTTATACTTTTCATGACAGACGTTTTCAAGGAATGTATGAGATATATATATAGGTGTATATATATATTGGGACTTAATGAAGTATCTCGTAACTTCATTTCTTTCAAATGATATTTCAAAGATTGAATCTATTCAAGTCTTACCTTGTAACTTCATCGATATATGATGAACTTTTAAAACTGATTGTACCTTGAACGGTAGTAGTTCAAGCAGTATTTGGAAAAGATATAAGTATATTGGAGTATCTTGTAACTTCATCCTTTCAACTTATATCTAGTGATAATTATCTTATGCACGACAAAGATTTTCAGAAAATCGTTGAGGCAAGGTTAGATATATGAGATCACCTTGCAATGATATTTTTATAAACTTATAAACTGGAACTTTGTGTATATTATGCATAGCAGAGGATTTCAAAGATTATGAAAAAGTATATATATATATATAAACTAAATATTTTGCAACTTCATCGCGTTAAGATATCAAACTTGGTTCATTTCTGCTTGCCAAGACTTTCATGAGTACAATGAAAATGCTCATATATTTTTAATTATTATACATATTATTTCACTGGGCTTGTTGCTCACCCTTGCTTTATTCTTTCATCACACAATAATAGCTAGACAAGATGAACAGGAGCAAGCTCCCAATTCGCGAGCGGATAAGAAATATTCCTCAATTTCCTATAGGCGTTGATACCGCTATAGCTGAGGTAGGAACTACCAATAGGCTAGGTTTTCAACTGTTGATGTACCAGACTTATGTATATTTATGAATTGTAATAATGGCAAAGAAAATGTGAATTTATTCAGAAACCCTTTTTAGGTGTAATGGTTTATAATTGTGGAACAAAATGACTTGTGTTATTTTTGGTATTCATCTCTGAGACTATAACTTATGGTGTGTATATATGTGGGGTCACAGTACGCAGTAGTTGGTTGTTTATTAAGATTAAGTGTTATTAAGAGAAATGGAACTCGTGACAACTCAGATCCCCGACCCCGGATTTGGGGGTGTTATAGGGCCTTTATTCGTAATCCAAATCAAATGTAATAAATGCAACATTTAAGGCATAATCAAGGTTGATTTTATCTCTATTATTTGGCCCCCCAACTTTTGGAAAATCGTTTTTAGATTTCGCTGAAGTTAAGCTCACTTAATCCCTTACAGGGTATCGTTTTTAACGTAAAGTGTGGAGCGACCTACATATTTAAAAAGATCTTTGCCTTTATCAAGGCTTCATAATTTTATTGGGGCTCCCCTATTATTTTCTTACCATATACCTATTTCTAGGAATTTTCCAGTATTTTTCCTTAATTTACAGGAATTTTTCCTTAATTTCTGGGATTTTTCCTTAATTTATAGGAATTTTCCCTTAATTTCTGGATTTTTTCCTTAATTTATAGGAATTTCCAATAATTTTCCATAATTTCTGGAAATTGTTCCTTAATTTTCAGAAAATAGTCATAGTTTTCTGATATTTTTTAAAAGAATTTCCTTAATTTTATAGGATTTATTCCTAATTTCCAGAAAATATTCATAATTTCCAGGAATTTTTAAGAAATTTCCTTAATTTACAGTATTTATTCCTAATTTCCAGAAAAAATTCATAATTTCCAGGAATTTCTTAAGGAATTTCCGTAATTTTCTGCAACTTTCATGAATTTTTCAAGAATCCCCCCATTTTTTTAATATAATTTCGACCAGGAATCCTTTCGACCAGGATCCTGGTTGAATAACATTCCCCTTGGTTCTGGTCGAAGCTCATTTCGAGCAGAAGTAGTCGATCAGAATCCTGACCGAAATTCAGTCAGGATTATTTCTGTTTTGACCAAATAAAGCTCCCATTTAATCCTGATCGTGTGTAATTTCGACCAGAACTATTCAACCAGAACTATTCGACCAGAATCCTAACCGAAATTCGGTCAGGATTTATTTGCTGAATTAGTTTTCGACCGAATAATGGCGCTGTATTTTATGATCATGGGATTTTCGATCAGAAACCTTCGATCTGAATTCCTGATTAAATTTTCGGTCAAGACCTGATGCTTTTCCCTTTTCTGACCAAATTAATGGCCATTATTTTCTGGTTGTGGGTATTTTCGAGCAGTTGTCGACCAGGAATTAAATCAGATTCCTGACCGAATGGAGGTCAGGATGTAGTTCTTGAATTTTAATTGGGCCAAACTTCAATCCTTGGGCCTTTCATTGGGCTTTTTTATTATGGGCCCAATTTTTCTGAAATGGGGCCAAACTTCAATCCTTGGGCTGGGCCCAATTTTTCTGGGCTTTTAAGCCCAAAATCCATAATGTTCTGGAGTTTTACAGCATCCTTTGAATTATTTATATAATTCAATATTTTATTTTCCAGAATTCTCTAGATTCTTCCAGACTGTTCCAGGTTTGGGCCCAAAAGGGCTTTTGACTGGCTACAGCCGGTTGAACTTCTTCTTTACCGACCCATTTACCGGATAATTGCTGCTATATAAGGGGGGGGGAGTGAAGTGAGAATTCACATTTCTCATTTCTCACTTCAGAAGCTTTCCTCCTCTCTCTCAAGTTCTAGAAATTTTCCGGTTAAAACTAGCCTTTTCGGCCGCCTTCCTCAGCCTCAAGTTCTTCTCCTTTCTTCATTAATGGTGGATAAGAGTTCTGAGAGGGCAGCTAAGATCGCTTCTGCTTCCAAACGAGGTAATGATATCGAAATCTGTTCTTCTTATATGTCATTAATAGACATGATTAACACTAAGGGGAATGAATACCCATCTAATGCACATTTAGATTCATTTGACTATTGTAACAAATGGTACAACGTAGATGCTATTAACAAGCTTAACACTACATACAGCGTCCGTCCCCCCTAGGATAGTTCATGTTGAAGGTGGTGATCACACATGCAACTGGAAGCCCGACACTATTCATCTACGCAGATGCCCTTACTGCTAGACTTAGGTTTCCATTTCATTAGTTCATTCTTATTTTATTAGCAGACTTACAAATTAGTCCTTGTCAGCTTCCCCCTAATGCTTGGAAAAACATTTTATGTTTCATGGTTTTGTGTCTTAGAAGCGGTTTCCCTCTGTCAGTAGCTGTTTTTAGGAAAATTTTCAGTGTTACAATAGTTCTCAAAACTCTTGTGGCTGGGTTTATATTAGACAAAGGCCCAAATGCAAACAAATTTTTAACAGTGCTTCAATCCATGAGAATGGAGACTGGGGCACCCTCTTTAGATCCTCCTTCCGGAAGGTCAGCGACGGTAGCCTCAAATCCATTCACCTAACTCCCAAAGAGACTATCATATATAATGAGCTCATAACTCCCTAAAGGAGTTTTCCCTGATCCATATGGGGCTTTCCTCAGTTTCTGTGCTGGGTATTTTTCTTCCCTTCTTATTTTTACTTTCTTTCATGCATTATTGACACAACTTGTTTTTGTTTCTCTTTCTTTTTACAGCTGCTAAGGAAATCATTGAAGATAACTTGCCTGTTGTTGAGGAAACAACGAGGATGAAAAAGGCCCAGCTCACGGGGTTGGATACCCGTGGTAAGGTATTGAAGCCTAGATTCTTAAGAAAGCATAAGAAGCCTATG
This sequence comes from Apium graveolens, assembly GCF_009905375.1. Taxonomy (NCBI): domain Eukaryota; kingdom Viridiplantae; phylum Streptophyta; class Magnoliopsida; order Apiales; family Apiaceae; genus Apium; species Apium graveolens. The sequence continues at coordinate 173,368,036 of NC_133655.1, forward strand.
GTGGAGGCTTCTTGAAGGGAACTGAAATCCCAACGGCTCCTGCTTCTACTGCTGCTCCCACTTTTGTTGCCACTGGTGCTTTCCAGCCTCTTTGGGGATTCCGTCGAGGGGATACCGTGGTTGGATCCACGAAACATGCATGGGATTGGTCCTACCACTCTTGACCCCTAAGGACTTCACTGATATCGTGGCGGGTCCAGAATTGGAGATGATAAAGCTTATGGGCGCTCAGTCTTTGGCCTCAGTATGGTCTCTCCCCTTAAACTTCTTTTTCTTTTATATACTCGTAGCTTTCTATTTCCTTACGCTATTTGTTTATCGTTTTGTTTCAGTCTAATGCTTACTTCCAAGTGGCTGTGAGGCAAGCCGAGTCATGGAAAAAGGCCTCAGATAATGCAGACAATGCCCTCTGGAGGCAACAGAGAAAGTATGCTTCACTCGAGAGAAATATGAAGTGCAAGAAAGAAGAGATTAGAGAGGCAAATGCCGAGCTGGTCACTCTGAGGGCAGAGAAGGATAGAGCGATTGATTCTTATCTGGACTCGGAGGAGTTTACTCAGTCCATGAGGGTTAGGGATAACACAGTGTTCCCTGGGTTTTTTAGGACTGGCTGGGACACGGCCCTTGGGATCCTGAACGAGGCTTGTCCCGACATTAACCTGACGGACTACATGTGCCCCGATGATGAGACTTTACTACAGAGGTTTCGTACTCGTGTAGTTGTCTCGGATGATCACCCAGGACCAGCTTCTCCCTCCACCAGAGTCATCTTCTAGAGCCACAACATTGGATCTCAGATCTTCTTCTTCTGAGACCGACACCCCAGAGACGTCGAGCGAGAGTGGAGGAGGTGACGACATGGATGCCGAGGGCATCTCTGCTCCTTAAAGTTTTATTAGCCCTGTGTGGCTTATTTATCCTATTGATTCCTGAGACTATTCTTATTTATCGAACTTTGTATCTCTTATTCGTACTTAGTTTATTTATCAAACTTTATGCTCTTATTGGAATTTATGCATTTAGTTCATTTTCCATAACTTTGAGTGTCATAGAAACTTAATATCATGCATTGGAAACTTAAAAATTTCATAACCCCTTGGGATTCATCCCTTACAAAAGTCTTGGTAAAACTAACTTGAAAATAATAGCTTAATAAAACATAAATTCCTAAGCTAGCAAAGCTTCTAGGTGCTTTTAAACCTATTTGCCTTTTTGACAAATGAACATCTCTTCCACCAAACTTATATGTAATAGACTTTCATGTTCTGAGCGTGCCAAGTTCTTGGAACTTTAAAGCCATCCATAGTCTTTAGCTTGTAGGATCCTCTTCCTTGGACACTTTTGATCTTGTACGGCCCTTCCCAATTTGGAGCGAGTTTTCCTTTCTGTCCTACACCAGAAGCTTCCACCTTTCTCAGAACCAAGTCACCTTGCTTGAAGAATCTTTCTTTAACTCTAAGTTGTAGTAGAAAGAAGCCTTTTTCTGATATTCCACTATCTTGGCATGCGCCTCATCTCGTACTTCATCAATTAGGTCCAGGGCTAGCCTTTGCCCTTACTCATTTTCTTCAGCATTATATGTTTGGATTCTGGGAGACGAGTGTGATATTTCCACAAGAACAACCACCTCTGCTCCATACGCCAACATAAAGGGTGTTGCTCCGGTTGTGACTCTACAAGTAGTCCTGTTGGCCCAAAGTATTGGGAGTATTTCATCCACCCAATTGTTCCTGGATTTCTCGATCCTCTTCTTCAGACCATCTAGGATTATACGATTTGCCACTTCTGCTTGCCCATTGGCTTGCAGATGAGCTACGGAGGTAAACCATAACTTGATATTATTCTCCTCACAATACTTCCGGAACTCTTCATTATTGAACTGTGTTCCATTATCGGTAACCAGGATACGGGGAATTCCATATTTGCACATGATATTTTCCCACAGGAATTGTGCAACTTGCTTAGTTGTGACCTTAGCTAGAGGTTTAGTTTTAATCCACTTAGTGAAATAATCTATAGCTACAATCAGGAACTTCCTTTGAGCTGTGGCCATGGGAAAGGGCCAAGTATATCCATTCCCCACATAGCAAAAAGGATGGGATAATTGATGGAAGTCATTATCTCAGGAGACTGTCGAACAACCGATGCATGTTTCTGACAATAATCAGACTTCATCACATTATCTTTGGCATCGACCATCATCTCGGGCCAATAGAAGCCTAAACGGGTTATCTTATATGTCAGTGCTCTTCCCCCCAGGTGTTGCCCACAAATACCTTCGTGTACTTTTTCTAGAGCCAAACGCGCTTCATCAGGACGGAGATATCTTAAGTAAGGAACTACATAAGATCTCTTATACGAAATCCCATCGATTAAGGAGTATCTCAGTGCTCGCACAACCAACTTTCGTGCTTAGGTCACATCATTCAGCAGCCAACCAGTTTGAATATGGGCTTTAATGGGATCTATCCATGATGTCCCCAGCCCTATGGGGGCCACAAGCTTAACATCAATGCTTCGTGTTTTCAAAACGGGGAAGTACACATTTCCTGAACTCTTCTCTATCTTTGTTAAAGCAAACTTAGACAATGCATCTACCTTAGCATTTTCCTCTCTTAGAATATGCTCAACATGACATTCATCAAACTGAGTCATCACAGCCCTTACTAGGTGGACATACCTAGCCATTATTTCATCTCTAGCCTCAAACTCTCCCTTGACCTGTGATATAACAAGTTTCGAATCCCCACAGACCTTCAAGTTCTTGACACTCAATGTTCCCGCTAGGCCGAGGCCAGCTATCAGAGCTTCATACTCAGCTTCATTATTCGTGGTCGGGAAGTCTAACTTCATGGCATATTCAATCAAGAACCCATCTTGGCTTTGCAAAACAAGTCATGCCCCACTCGAATTTGTTTTTGATGCTACATGAAAATAGAGAACCCAATACTCCTTCTCCTCATTCTATTTTCCTTCATTATCCTCTTTCCTTTCCGTACCATGAGGTTTAGTACTTTCTTACCCCCGACTTCTTGGTGAAGGATGGTACATTCAACCACGAAGTCAGCCAAGGACTGGGCTTTTATCACAGTTCGTGGCTTATACTTTATGTTGAATTCTCCCAACTCAATAGCCCATTTAATCAGCCTTCCACTAGCTTTAGGACTGTTAATAATGTTTCTCAAAGGTTGATTCGTTAGCACTTCAATTTTATGAGCTTGGAAGTAAGGGCGCAATTTCATTGTGGCCATCACCAAAGCTAGAGCAAATTTTTCAATAGTCGAATAATTCAACTCAACTCCATGTAAAATTTTACTAACATAGTATATGGGTTTATGGACTTTAAGTTCCTCCTTTACCAATATAGCGCTCAAGACATTTTCTGAAACGGCCAAGTATAAGTACAAAGTTTCATTCAGAGCTGGTTTGGCCAATAACGGGGATGGAACCATATACTTCTTCAATCCTTCAAATGCCTCCTGGATTTCTTCAATCCATATGAAATCTTTAACCTTCTTCAGGGATTTAAAGAATGGCAAGCAATTGTCTTCGGATTTGGAGATGAATCGTCCTAGAGCTACAACTCTTCCAGTGAGTTTCTGAAAATTCTTTATGGAATGCGGTGGTTTCATATCCATGATAGCCTTTATTTTATCAGGATTGGCCTCGATTCCTCTCTTGGAGACCATCAGTCCAAAAAAATTTCCAGATCCAATTCCGAAAGTGCACTTTACAGGATATAGCATCATTTTGTGATATCTCAACACCTCAAAGGCTTCCCTCAAATGGGTTATGTGAACAGTCTTCACCAAACTCTTGACTAACATGTCGTGAACATAAACTTCCATATTTTTTCCAATAAGATCCTTAAAAATCTTATTTACCAACCTTTGATAGGTAGCTCCTGCATTCTTGAGACCAAACGCCATAACAAGATAACAAAAAACACCAAAGTCAGTGATGAATGATATCTTAGGGATGCCATCCTTATGCATCTTGATCTAATTGTATTTACTGAATCCATCCATGAAACTCAGCATCTTGTGACCAGCGGTCACATCTATCAGTATGACTATCCTTGACAACGGGAAATAATCTTTTGTGCATGCATCATTCAGATCAATGAAATTTACGCACATTCTCCACTTACCATTAGCCATCTTTACCATCACAGGGTTTTCTAACCATTCTGGAAATTATATCTCTTCAATAAAACCAGCCTCCAAAAGCTCTTCTACCTCTTGCTTGATTGCCTCATGTCTCTCAGGGGAAAAACTCCTTTTATTTTGCTTCACAGTCTTCCGATTTGGACCCACGTTCAGCTTTTGAGTAATCAGTTCCGAGTCTATGCCAGGCATATCAGCTGCTGACTATGCGAATACATCGTTATTTTCTTATAAAAAGTTTAAAATCCTCCCTCTAAGGGGCTCCTCTAGTGATGCTCCAATGAAAGTTACTTTCTCAGGATCCTCGAGAGCCAAAGGAATTGGAACTAAGTCTTCTGCTGGTTTCCTCTTTTCTCATCATTTTTATGAATATCCAGATCTTCAATAGGCAAAACCTGCCTCCAACTCCATCAGACCTAAGAGAGGCTACATAACAACTCCATACCATCTTTTGATCTCCTCTCTCTTCTCCAATCCCATTACGGGCTGGAAACTTCATCACTGAATGGGAAGAAGAAGGGACTTCCTTGAAAGCATCTATTCCCGTTCTTCCCATGATTGCGTTGTAAGTTTATGCGGCCATTACCACTACGAAGTCTAACATCCGGTGTTGCTTGTCTTGATTCCTCACCTATGGTCATCAGCAACTTAATTATCCCTTCCACGGGGCACTCTACTCCAACAAATCCATATATTGGCATATCAGTTGGGGTTAATTGAGAATCATTGTAACCCATTCTTATAAAGGTATCATGAAGCAAAATGTCCAGCGAGGCACCATTGTCTACAAGGACCCTCTTCACTGGGTTGTTCCCTATTATCGGTGTTATGACTAGAGGATCGTCGTGTGTAAATTTAACACCCTCCAAATCAGAATCATCGAATGTCATTGTGACTCCTTTCCTTGCCCTCTTCGGGGCTTCCCCAATAATATGTATAATTTCTCTAGTATAGGCTTTCCTCGAGTTTCTGGATGAGCCCGCAGTAGTTGGTGCTCCGAAAATCGTATTTATCACTAGCCCTCGGGGTCGCGATCCTCCAAAGATTGCATTTATCACCGGTCCCATGGGCTGGGGATTTTGCCCCTGATCGTCTTGATCCCTCCTACTATCATCGAAATTCTTTCTTCCGTTGTTATTCCTATCTCCTCTATCTCCAGTATACTTGCTCAGCCTTCCTTTTTGAATGAGGAACTCTATTTCATCCTTCAATTGTTTACACTCGTCGGTGTCATGACCTGCATCCTTGTGAAATCTGCAATATTTGCTCTTATCCAGCTTGGTAGGATCAGCCTTCAGGGGCTTAGGCTAACGAACATCTCTATCCTTCTCAATTTCCATCAAGATCTGACTTTTAGGAGCGTTCAACTTAGCATGTTCAGTGAACTTTTATCCAGGTCCCCCTTCTTCGGGGTTGAATCAGTGTTTTGTTCAGTTTTAGGATACTTGTCCTTAGCAATATATTCCAAATCGGTCTTTCGCTTCTTGCCACCAGCAGGCTCGTTATTCACCATCATCTTCCTCATGCTTTCTTCCACTTTAGTTTACTTCTCGGCCCTGTCTTGGAGCTATAACATGCTTTCAGGGGGGCGCTTGACTAATGACATCTTAAAGAACTCGTCCCTAGTTCCCTACTGTAGTGCTATCATAGCTACCTTGTCATCAAGGTCCGGGACTTTCAAAGCTTCGTTGGTGAAATGGTTCAGATAGTCTCTCAAGGACTTTTTTACTCGCTGGACAATGCTCATGAGGGATGCTGAACTTTTCTCATGCACTCTTCCACTGATGAATTGCTTAATAAAAGCTTGACTTAGCTCTCTGAAGGACCCAATAGAATTCGGAGGTAAACGACTATACCATCTTTGAGCCATTCCCGACTGGGTTTGAGGAAAGGCCCGACATTTAATAGCGTCGTTCACGGGCTGCAGCAACAGTGCATTAGAGAATGTCCTGAAATAATTAGCGGGATCTCCAGTACCATCATAACCTTTAATGGTGGGCATCTTAAACTTCCTTGAGATATGGGCATTCATTATCTCTTCAGTGATTGGTGGAGTGGGATCATCAAGATCTCCTAGGGGCAGAAGATCACTTGGATCAGCCCTTTCGACAATAGTCGTTCTTTGTAGTGGACCATCCAGGTCTATGATTGGAGAATGATATCTACTCCTCGAAAGTAGTGGGGGTCTTGGGGTCAGGTGCGCCTTCAAGTCGCGCTTCAGCCTTTGGATCTCAGCCTCGTGAGCCCTGATTCTCTCCGGCACTTCTTGGGGATTCATCTTTTGGGTGCTCCTGGGACGCTGATTTCCGTCAAGCATTGGCTCTTTACCAGCACACCTCCTTCTTGGAGCCACATCATCATCTGAAGATTCGGAGTCCCTTTCAGTGTAAGGTCCAGAGAACTCTTGGTCCTCCGGAATAGGAGCCAAACCGCGTATACAGGGGGGCGACTACCCTTGCACTTCACTCTGATTTGCATGTCAACTTCCTCTAACCTCGGGGTATAAGGGCATCCCATAAGGGGGTTCGTGGTCACAATAGTTGAATACTCATACCCAAAGGGTCGAGGATTCACAGGTGCTTGTAGCTGCTGAAGTTGGAAATTCATCCCTTGAGGAGCTGGGGGACTCGTCCCTTGTGGCTGAGGCTCAGTTGCCCCTATCTGGATTCCTCCTTGGGTGGTGGCATAAGTTGAATGCGGGGATATCTTCACTACTGACAAAATTGGTTAGGTTGTCACAGGCGGTGTTCCTTTGGGGGCATTGCCCCCGCTCCGTGTTCTCACAATAGTTGTTGTCATGTTGTCCCACAGATGCCGCCAAATGTTATGAATAGAAAACTCGGGTGTATTAATTGTTGTAGTTATTACTAGGGTTCTTGAGCTTTGAGGCTCGATTTGACTGCTCTTATGTCTCGTGACTCGATCTGCCTTAATAAGATGCCTACGTACTTTAATGATTGCCAAGGATCAAGTCAAAAAACATAGTCCTTATTTGTGGGGTGAGACCCCTTATATAGATGTTGGGAGTCCTTGAATTAGACTAGAGTTAGGAGACTTGGTGGGCAAGTCTCAGAATTAGAATGAGATTTGGAGTCATAGGAAGTAAGAAACTGATTCCTTATCCTATGAGATTTCTTGGAGGCCAATCTCCAAGGAATTGCGTCCTTCTTTGGACTTTACTGATCAACTGATTTATCCCTTATTAATTAATTATAAAATTAATTAATATTCAGGGTTATTGGGCTTTCTTTATTCCATCAGGCCTGATCAATGTGTTAACCTTCTTGGGCCTGATCAATGAGTTAACCTTCTTGGTTTGAATGTCATACATATGGCCTTCTTCTAATGGGCCTTTATTCGTAATCCAAATCAAATGTAATAAATGCAACATTTATGGCATAATCAAGGTTAATTTTATTGCTATCAGTTTGTCTTGACATAGCTTAATAAAGTTCAAAAAAAATAGGTGCTATCTATTTAAAAAAAAGTTCATTTTCAAAAATTGACAATTCTATTTTAAAAATAAATAAATATTAATATTATAAATATTAATAACTAACTACTTACCATTTTTTAGCTCGCATTATTCTTTTTATAATTTGTACCTAAATTGGCTTTATTTCTAAAAATATCAAGGTGTTAATATATAATTATTATTAAATCATGTCATTTAAAAATTCTAAAGTAACGAATATTGATGTTTTAAAATTTTTAATATAAATTAAAATAATGAAATCATGTAATAATAAAAATACGTGTGTATCGCAGGGTTATAAGCTATTTTAATTTAAATGTATTTATTTTAAAATCAATTAATTGTAATCAAAAATAAAAATTAGAAATATTGATAAACTAAATAGAAAAAATAGCGGTGCATCCCGAATATAAGCTAATGATATTTAATATTAAAAATATATGAAATAGTTATATATATACTATGATATTTAATACGAAAAAATTAAAGTTTGGTTGTTAGTCAGTATTGTCACCATAATTATAGTAATATTTAAAATCAAACAGTCTCATAAATAGATAAATATTCATAACAAAATTATAATATGCCTAATGGTTTTCGTTAAAACAAAATATTATATAAAATTCACCCGGTCGGACTAAACAAAATTGTACTATTGATCGAATTTTATATAAAAAACTAAAAAAACTAAAAAACTACATATAATTAGTTCGATTTGACGAATCGGACTAAAAAAATAAATATTATTGATCCCTCTAAAAGTATTATATTATTGGATTAGACTATAACAAAATAAAAATTTGAAAGGAAATTCGTGGTGTCGATATAATATCATAAGACTAAAATAAAATAATATATTTTATCCATTGAGTCTAAAATAAAATAATAATCAGCTTGTGTTAAATTAAAATTAAAAAAAATAGTTAGTATAATTAGCTGAATTTGGTTGATATAACATGTCTCAAAATAACATAAATTTTTTGCCATTGATACATAAAATTTTACCATTTATTCTGGTTAAAACTTATTAAACTAACATAAATCTGAATATAGGTAGTTGAATTTGGTAATTCGTCAGTTAAAATTTACCTTTTAATTAAATATAATAATCTTTAATTACAATAATATCCGTGCATGGTGGGGTTATAAGCTATTTTAACTACTTCTAAAAAAAGTTCATTTACGTAATTCAAGTATGAGTTATGATTATTTAATTTAAATATATTTGTTTTAAAATTAATTAATTGCATTCAAAATTAATTAATATAAGTACAAAGTTTCCTGAAACAAGCAAATATAAGTACAAAGTTTCATCAAGAATTGGCAAGACCTCCCCCCTACTCCATCTTCCCTCAGCGAGGCTACATAACAGCTTTTGGCCATCTTCTCGTCTCCCCTTTCTTCTTCTATTCCGTTTTCAGTTGGAAACTTGATCACGGAATGGTAGGACGAGGGGATTGCATTAAAGGCATGTATACATGTCCTTCTCATGATCGCATCATAGATTGATCCAGCCTTCACTACCACAAAGTTTAACATCTGCGTGGCTTGTCTTGGCTCCTGACCCATTGTCAGAGGTAGCTTTATTATTCCTTCCACGGGGAACCCGACTCCAGCAAAATCATATATCGACATTTCAGTTAGGGTTAATTGAGAATCATTGTAACCCATCCTTATGAAGATATCATAGAGTAAGATGTCCACCGATGCTCCATTGTCTACAAGGACACTTTTCACTGGGTTGTTCCCTATTATGGGTGTTATGTGTTACGACCGGCATTTTATGTAATATTATTTGTGAATAATATTAGTTAAATAAAAATATATTCAATGCTTGTACGTTTGTGTGAGTGAAAATTTCTGCATTATAAATTTGCTTTGGGTAGTATATGATTTTTCAAAGCAAGAATTTATTTAATTTCTTTATTTTTGATTTATAAGGAATATTCTAAGCTTTGGAAAAATTTTCTTTTAAAAGACATTTTGTACACAAATTTTGAAAATGATTTTTATAAAGTCTCTAAAAATCCAAGTTATTTTATGGTATAAATTTTATAATTTTTGAACTTGTACTTTATTATATAAAAATAAATCTTTGGAAATTAGTTGCTTAATAATTATCAAATTACATGAATAACCTTGCATGCAAACTCTCTTCTATTTAACCAAAGGGCAAAGAAGACATTCTCCACCCCACTAACTCACATTTTGCTAGCCAAATTACCTCCTTGACCTTGCATGCAAACTTGCCTAACTTTAGCTAGAGGGTTACTCTTGTCATTTCCTAAATCCACTCACATTTAGTCTAGTCAAAGACATAAAAACAAAACTAAAGTGATGATCACTCCATTTTTCACTCCACCCTCCCCTTTTCTCCTCCCTCCCTCTCGGCTCAACCCTCACTCTCGGCCATCCCATAGCCGAGGCCCTCCATCCCCTTCATTTCTTCATTCTTTCACCCAAACAATCATCTTATATTCAAGTAATTTTACTCCCTATATGTTATTCTTATATATTTCAAAAGTATAAGAGTGAAAAACCTATGTTTTGACCTTGCATGGTGATGTTTTTGTTAAACTCAAAGTGAACCTCCTTGATTCTTGTGAATCTAAGGCTTTCACCATGAGTTATAGTATCATAGGGTCAAGAATGGCTAGACATAAGAGTGTTACACCTATGCGAATGCTGTTTTTACCCTAATCCATTCGGCCATGACTTGATAGGAGCCGAATGGATGGTGTTTTGTTGCCTTGTTAACATTTTTGTGTATTTTGTGATGATAACATGAATTTTGTAGTAAAGTCTTGATAAAATCCTTTTGCATGCTAGTTGATCATTTAGTTGTAATCCATGTTAGGCTTGCATGTTGAATTATGATAAAAATTTATTTGGAAATCATGTTGTTTTGGTTTGAAAAACCCGAAGGCATGCATGCATGTGGAATTCTCTTAGTTTGTTGTGAAATTTTGATTATTTGGAAAGATTTTGTTAGTGAGCCTTAATTTCAGTAGGAATAATGTGATAATATTGATTTATGCTTCTTGTTGCATGGTAATAATTTGTGGTTATCTTTTATAAAAATATATATCTTGTTGTTTCAAAGGCATGAAGATTTGCGATTTGTTAAGAGTAGTCTCTTTTGTTTTGCCATAGTTGCACCTTAGGTAAGGATGATCTCACCAAGGGTATTTTAAGAAAAAGGGAGTTAGTTCAGTAGAATACCAAGTATAGGTCTTGGTTTAAGTATTTAGTTGTTGTTAGTTGGGTTTGTCAAGTTAAAATCTTGGAAAATGAGAAGTTATAGTTTCTGCAGAAAAATCAGTTTAGTACCCTGAGGTTTAGAGTGAGTTTTGACCATGTCATTGATGTGCACTTTGAGGCCCAAGCCACCAGAAGTTAGTATGGGGAGTATATAATAGGTTTTAGGAGTTGGTTGGAGGTTTGCATGTCATTTGGTTAGGTGCACAAGTAGAATAACAAAATCTGTCCAGCAGGGGACAGTTTTGTTGCAACTTAGAAATAGGGAGATTTGGCCATGTCATGGGTAGGCCCTCATTAGGCCCAATTGGGCCTTAGTTAGAGGGTATGTCAGAGAAGTTTTTCCAACCATAGTTCATAGGATATGAGCTAGAACCATGTGCCACAAGTTAATTCAAGTCAGGGCATTTTCTGCCCAGAAAAACAGGGGAACCTTGGACTTTTAGCTTAGGCCCAAGAAGGCCCAAGCCAGGCCTTTGAGCCACATCAAGCTTATGAGATGCCCTTAGGTCAGGAGAGTCTTGTGTAAAAATTTTGAAGAAAAACTTGTAGTTTAAGAGTGTCTAATGCACTCAAGAAACCTTAGTTACCATTCTGAAATTTACACCAGTGAGCACTTTCACTTATCACATAGTTTTAGGACACTTAGAAGTGAGTATTAGGTCGACCACCATAGTTGTAAGATCGTATAAGGTCAGTAGAACAAAAGGCACAAGTGAGGGTCAATAGGTTTTGGATAATTTAGGAAAGGCACATTGAGTTAGGAAGCCCAAATTCGAAGACTTCGCTTAGTTAGCGACCAAGTAATTTAAGTGGTGAGTCGAGATCATCCAAGCCTAGTGTGGCGTTATGGTGTATGTGATGTTATTTGGTATTAATATACGATATGTGATTATGTGGCTACGTGTGTATATTTAAAAATATAAATGTTGGATATGAATTAAGTGTGTATAGGCCTAAGTGCCATCCATGTTTAATTTCGGGTTGTAAATAGGTTAAGATGGAAAGAATATATTATAATGAGGATTATTATTATTTATGTAGGATCTCGAGACGAGGGAAAACTTGCCTTAAAAGTCGAGTGAAGCTCCAGTTGTTGCTCCTACCAGTCAGACCAGACCAGTCTATCTCAAGGCAAGTGATTCAACTTGACCTTCGTATTTGCTGTAAACAGTTCATATATATATATCGATGCAATTATCCTGAGTCATTTTGATGTATTTAAATCAAGCGTATCTTTTGTTTATCTTTGAGTTACATAGAGATGCCATGAACCCTCGAGTACATATTGCAAGTAGTTCAAAAGTCTTTCATGATAGTTTAATGCCATGATAAATTAGAGATGCGTTATAATATCTTATTGATCCTTTTGTTTATCATGCTATTGATCCCTGAGAAATCTTGATGTTGCACCCTGATGCTTTGATTCAACTCTTGAAATAACCTCGATAGAAACTTTATCTTGATACCTAAAAGCCAAACATTTCTTAAATACATTCATGATTGTTTGATAACCCTATCCTTACCCTAAAGCTTGATACCCTGTTATATACTGAGCTGATGATCACTTTCTTTATATTTTAACACCTTTATCCTATTGGAACCAGTGATGCCTATCTTTTGATGTTCTAATACCTATATCTTGTCTACAACCGTTGCTTTAAGCCTAGTTTGGCATTACTCTTTCATCTTATCCAATAGCCTGGCTTAATTTCCTTGTCTAAGTTCTTGTTTATGGAAACCTCTCAATTACCCTAATATAGTAAAGTCTAGTAGATCATGGCCCTGAGATTTAGTGTCATATTTCCAGTGTTTCAAGTTGATCTATAATCCCTTGATAAAAATAATTACAGTCGAAAGAGATTTTGTCATAAATCGGCATCAGTTTTTAAAATGATTAAAACGTGGATTTTTCAGTCCCAAAGGGGGACAAATGTTTTCTTGAATGGTGGATCTGGACTGAGACGCGAGTCCTTTCCACACTTATATTAGGCTTAAAAGTTGCCTAGGGATTCCCAATAATGTTTTAGAACCCAGCGAGGTTCGGGGTTACTTCGCGGCTGATCACCGGCTGTAATCCGTAGCGTCATAAAATGATTTTGATTAAGAATGGTTTTAAAATTTGTTTTGATGCAAGCAAAATGATGCCAACTCACATAAGTTTTATCTCTCGATTATCATTGATTATGTCATTCCATTGTCATTCCTAAAGGTATATCTCGATTTATGCTTTGCGTTGTATTGTTAGCACTTGTTGAGCTTTTGGCTCACTTCTTGCTTTACCCTGATATTACAGCTAGCAGCCATGGTTAGATTCAAGCAGACTGCCCGTAAGACCTGTGATGTTGATGCTTATGTTCGAGCTCAGGTAGAATAAGTAATAATAGTTGTGTGAGGACTCGGTATTTGTAATCAGATGTAATAGTTGGTAGTGTTGGGCTGTTCCAAACCCTAAACTGTAAGATCTTGGATTTTGGTTGTGTAGTACTCAATAAAATGATGTAATAGCTATAATTATTTTGCTATTTAAGTTGGGGGTGTGACAGGTTTTGGTATCAGAGCTACGGTTTAGAGTCCCTGAACAGCCCAAATAGGTTATAGGACTTGTGAGTAGGTTATAGATATTATGCGAGAGAGTAGGTAAAGTAAATTATTATTAATACTCCTCTTATTGGTTGTCAGCAAAGGGCGCATTCCTCGTCATCCTCTGGGTCGGACGACACTATTGCTTTCTCCGTGTATGCTGAGTTGAGGCGCGAGTTCGACATGCTTCAGGGCAAGTACGACCGACTGATAGACCGACTGAAGAACGTGTATCCGGACAGCCGAAACTACGAAGGGAAGCCCAAGGAGCAGATGATTGCGAGACTTGAGACCTTGGTTCGGTACGTTAACACTAAGCTTGAGGAGATGCCAGCACACCGGGACCGTACCAGCCAGTATGTCATTCAGATGGTGGCGGATGAGCTCCAGAGCATTGTGAAGACACTTCGAGAGGAAAAGTCTACCAAGCCCCGTTCAGATGGAGTGGAGCCTTAGTTCTTTCCATTTACCTTTCATGTTGTTGTACTATTAGACTCTATGGAATCCCCAGTTGTTTCCGTCTTTCCTTTAAATAAGCCTGTTATTTCTAGAATCAGACTATATCCCAATCCTATGTACTGTGACCTTTAAAATTTCAATAATTATGTGCTATTGTTCCATTTGCTCTCAACTGTTATTTTATGTTTTTATCATCCTATCTGCTTAATTTGGAAACGTGACCCCATATGTAAACAAGAATGCCATGCGATACCCTCGAATCATTTTATCAATTATATTTGTTATAACACAACTCTTATTTCAGGATCATGCCTCCCAAAAAGAAGAACCCAACAACCACCTCCACCACAGACCCAAACATTCTTCAACTACTGGAAACCTTGCAACAGCAAACCAATGCTATAGCTCAACAACAACTAACTCTTCAACAACGAATTGAAAACCAAGATAACCGTGAGCCATATCAACCACCTGAACCACCAGTACCACCAAGACAAATTGTCACTTTCAAGGTTTTTCAGAGTGTGAATCCACCTGTATTTCATGATACCACTGATCCAGTGATAGCAAACACATGGATCAAGGAGATAGAAAGGGCTTTTGAGTTGGTACAGTTAGGGGACGATCAGAAGACGCTGTATGCCACTTACTTCTTGAAGGGAGAAGTCATTTATTGGTGGGAATCAGTAAAAGCTATGGAAGTCACTCAGCAGATTTCTTGGGAGAGATTTAAGAAGTTATTTCTGGACAAGTATTACCCTAAGTACATGCAGAATCAGATGGAGCTAAAATTTCTTGAGTTAAAGCAAGGGAACATGACTGTACTGGAATATGAGAAGAAGTTCACTGAGTTGTCAAGGTTTGTGACAAAATATACCAGCACTGAGGAAGAAAAAGCAAAGAAATTTCAGCAAGGATTGGAGCCTTGGATCAGAGATAGGGTGGCTATGTTTGAACTTGAGACTTATGCGGGAGTAGTACAGAAAGCTGCTCTGATTGAGAATAATGGGATGCAGTCAAGGAAAGAGAGGGATAACAAGAAGAGGAAGGTTCCATTTTATGGAGAAAAGTCTGAAGCTGGAAATTCGCAAGATCGGAATGTAAAGAGGATTGGTTTCCAGAAGGGCGGAAATTTTCAAAGGAAAGGAAATTTGGGCAAAAGGCAAGAATCAAAAGGGAACAATCAGGCAAGCCAAGGGCAAGTTGGAGAAAACAGGTTCCAGAGGCCAGAATGCAAGCACTGTGGAAGAAGGCACCCCGGAGTATGCAATAAGCTGAGTATGACCTGTTATAGGTGCAATCAGAAGGGACATTTGGCAAATGAGTGCAAGATGCCGAGGCCAGGAGTTACGTGCTACAAATGTGGGAAGACTGGACACATGGCTAGGGAGTGTAAGGCAACAGGACCAGTCAGAGCTCTGATGAACGTGGCAAGTACCAGCGCAAGCGTGCCAGCTGAGGTATTGGCATTACCTCCACCACCCGCACCAACCCCGCAAGCAACAGCAAGGACATTTGATCTAAAGATGAAAGATGCTGTTCAGAATTCTGAGGTGATAGCAGGTACACTTTTACTCAATAATGTCAAAGCCAAAGTATTGATTGATTCGGGAGCCACAAGATCTTTCATATCAGAATCTTTTGTTGATAAGATCCAATGTGATAAAACGGTTATGAGTGAGGTAGTAAATGTGGTAATTGCGAACCAAGAGAAGATTCCTGTGAATCAATTTTGTCCAAAATGTGAGATTGATATTTCGGGATATAAGTTCTCGGCCGACTTGATACTCTTCAAGCTGGGAGAGTTTGATATAATCTTAGGAATGGATTGGTTAGGAGAGAATAGCGCGCAGATAAATTGTAAGACCAAGAGAGTGAATTTAAAGACGAAGAGTGGAGAGAAGGTAGTATTTAAGGGACAGAGGCAAGAGCGACTATTTCTTACAATTATTCAGGCTAAGAAGTTACTTAGAAAAGGTTGTGAGTCGTTCCTAGCATATGTAGTGGATTCAGAGAGAGGCAGCCCCAGCATGGAAGATATTCCTGTAGTTAATGAGTTCCCCGATGTGTTTCCCGACGAACTACCAGGCTTACCACCAGATCGACAAATTGAGTTCGAGATCAACCTTGCTCCAGGCACGGAACCAGTTTCAAAGGCTCCGTATAGGATGGCACCAGCAGAAATGAAAGAGTTGGCGAGCCAGCTACAAGAATTATTGGATAAGGGAGTGATACGACCAAGTACGTCGCCATGGGGAGCACCTGTTCTCTTTGTGAAGAAGAAAGATGGGAGTATGCGTCTATGCATAGATTACCGGGAGTTGAATAAAGTAACGATCAAGAACCGCTACCCGCTACCAAGGATAGATGACCTTTTTGATCAGTTAAAGGGAGCAAAATGTTTTTCGAAGATTGACTTGAGATCGGGATACCATCAATTAAAGATCAAGGAAGAAGATATTCCCAAGACCGCATTTAGGACCAGATATGGGCATTATGAATTCCTAGTAATGCCGTTTGGATTGACCAACGCTCCGGCCGCATTCATGGATCTGATGAATCGAGTATTTAAGAAGTATTTGGATAAATTTGTCGTGGTATTTATTGATGACATCCTTATTTATTCTAAATCGGAAGAAGAACATATGCAGCATCTCTGGATAGCATTGGAGATACTCCGACAAGAGAAGTTGTATGCCAAGTTTACCAAATGTGAGTTTTGGTTAAAGGAAGTTCAATTTTTGGGGCATGTTATTGGAAATGATGGAATTAAAGTGGATCCGGCGAAGATTGATGCAGTTATGAGTTGGGAGAGGCCAAGGACTCCTACGGAAGTGCGAAGTTTTCTAGGATTGGCCGGATACTATAGAAGATTCGTCAAGGATTTCTCGAAGATCGCCACACCATTGACCAAGTTAACCAGAAAGAATCAAAAGTTTGAATGGAGTGCAGAATGTGAAAATAGCTTTCAAGAGTTAAAACAGAAGTTGGTAACAGCTCCGGTGTTAGTACTTCCAGATGATCAAGGGAATTTTGTAATATTCAGCGACGCTTCACATAAGGGTTTGGGTTGTGTGTTGATGCAACACAGTAAGGTAATAGCATATGCGTCAAGACAGTTGAAGCCGCACGAGCTAAAGTATCCGACGCATGACTTGGAACTAGCCGCCATAGTGTTCGCACTCAAGATTTGGAGACACTATCTCTATGGAGAAAAGTGTGAAATCTACACGGATCACAAGAGCTTAAAGTACATTTTTACTCAGAAAGAGCTCAATATGAGGCAGAGGAGATGGCTGGAAATGATTAAGGACTATGACTGTTCGATAAATTACCATCCTGGAAAGGCGAACGTAGTGGCCGATGCGCTGAGTCGGAAGGAAAGATTGAATGCAATGATAACATCAAAAGAGTTATCTGAAGAAATCGGAAAATTTGAATTGGAACTTTGTGCTTATGGGAAAGTCAAAGAAGTTTGTCATGCAATGACCTTTCAGCCAACACTACTGGAAAAGATAAAGAAGTATCAAGAGGAAGTAATGGAAAAAGAGAAAAATCAGTTATCTGGAGAAGAGATTAATACTAAAAGGGATGAGCAAGGAATACTAAGGTTTTCATCCAGAATATGGATTCCCCATGTATCTGAATTAAAGAATGAGATCCTCCATGAAGCCCACCATTCGAAATTTTCAATCCACCCGGGAAGCACCAAGATGTATCAAGACTTAAAGAAGAACTTTTGGTGGCCAAATATGAAAAGAGACGTGGCAGAATGGGTTGCGAAGTGCTATACCTGTCAGAAAGTAAAGGCAGAACATCAACGACCAAGCGGATTAATTCAGCCCCTGAAGATTCCAGAATGGAAATGGGAAAACATCGCTATGGACTTTATAGTAGGACTACCACGAACAAAGTCCGGACATGACGCAATATGGGTTATAATTGATCGTCTTACGAAGTCGGCGCATTTCCTTCCAATAAATGAGAAGTCGTCACTGGACAAGTTGGTTCATCTGTATGTGCACGAAATCGTATTAAGGCATGGAGTACCTGTATCAATAGTTTCAGACAGAGATCCCCGATTTAACTCAAGATTCTGGAAGCAATTCCAGGAATGTCTTGGCACGAAGTTGAATATGAGCACGGCGTATCACCCGCAGACTGATGGCCAGAGTGAAAGAACAATTCAAACAATTGAAGACATGTTGCGCAGTTGTGCAATCGATTTTGCTGGAAGTTGGGACGACCACCTGCCATTAATTGAATTTTCATATAACAACAGCTATCATTCCAGTATCGGCATGCCACCATATGAAGCTTTGTACGGGCGAAAATGTAGATCACCAACAAGTTGGGATGAAGTAGGAGAAGGAAGAATTCTCGGCTCAGAATTGGTACAACAGTTGCATGACTCAGTCAAGTTAATTCAGAAAAGGTTGCTTGCTGCTCAAGATAGACAGAGGAAGTATGCGGATCCAGCGCGTAAGGATGTTCAATTCCAAATTGGCGAAGCTGTGTTGCTAAAAGTGTCACCTAGGAAAGGGTTGATAAGATTTGGCAAGAAAGGAAAGTTAGCACCTAGATACGTAGGTCCTTTTGAGATTTTGAGTCAAGTAGGAAAGGTGGCCTACGAGTTGGCCTTACCACCTCAGTATCAGCATGTGCATAATGTGTTCCATGTGTCGTTGCTTAAGAAGTACAATCCTGACGCTAGCCATGTGATAGAATATGAACCTGTAGAAATTCAGGCAGACCTGTCATTTGTGGAGCAACCGGTTAAAGTACTCGACTGGCAAGTAAAGAGTCTTAGAAATAAATCAGTAAAGTTAGTGAAAGTACTTTGGAGGAACCCTAAGGTCGAAGAGTCGACTTGGGAGTTAGAGTCTGATATGCGTTCCCGGTATCCTCATCTGTTCTCTTAGATTCTGGGGACAGAATCCCTTAAGGGGGAGAGGATGTTACGACCGGCATTTTATGTAATATTATTTGTGAATAATATTAGTTAAATAAAAATATATTCAATGCTTGTACGTTTGTGTGAGTGAAAATTTCTGCATTATAAATTTGCTTTGGGTAGTATATGATTTTTCAAAGCAAGAATTTATTTAATTTCTTTATTTTTGATTTATAAGGAATATTCTAAGCTTTGGAAAAATTTTCTTTTAAAAGACATTTTGTACACAAATTTTGAAAATGATTTTTATAAAGTCTCTAAAAATCCAAGTTATTTTATGGTATAAATTTTATAATTTTTGAACTTGTACTTTATTATATAAAAATAAATCTTTGGAAATTAGTTGCTTAATAATTATCAAATTACATGAATAACCTTGCATGCAAACTCTCTTCTATTTAACCAAAGGGCAAAGAAGACATTCTCCACCCCACTAACTCACATTTTGCTAGCCAAATTACCTCCTTGACCTTGCATGCAAACTTGCCTAACTTTAGCTAGAGGGTTACTCTTGTCATTTCCTAAATCCACTCACATTTAGTCTAGTCAAAGACATAAAAACAAAACTAAAGTGATGATCACTCCATTTTTCACTCCACCCTCCCCTTTTCTCCTCCCTCCCTCTCGGCTCAACCCTCACTCTCGGCCATCCCATAGCCGAGGCCCTCCATCCCCTTCATTTCTTCATTCTTTCACCCAAACAATCATCTTATATTCAAGTAATTTTACTCCCTATATGTTATTCTTATATATTTCAAAAGTATAAGAGTGAAAAACCTATGTTTTGACCTTGCATGGTGATGTTTTTGTTAAACTCAAAGTGAACCTCCTTGATTCTTGTGAATCTAAGGCTTTCACCATGAGTTATAGTATCATAGGGTCAAGAATGGCTAGACATAAGAGTGTTACACCTATGCGAATGCTGTTTTTACCCTAATCCATTCGGCCATGACTTGATAGGAGCCGAATGGATGGTGTTTTGTTGCCTTGTTAACATTTTTGTGTATTTTGTGATGATAACATGAATTTTGTAGTAAAGTCTTGATAAAATCCTTTTGCATGCTAGTTGATCATTTAGTTGTAATCCATGTTAGGCTTGCATGTTGAATTATGATAAAAATTTATTTGGAAATCATGTTGTTTTGGTTTGAAAAACCCGAAGGCATGCATGCATGTGGAATTCTCTTAGTTTGTTGTGAAATTTTGATTATTTGGAAAGATTTTGTTAGTGAGCCTTAATTTCAGTAGGAATAATGTGATAATATTGATTTATGCTTCTTGTTGCATGGTAATAATTTGTGGTTATCTTTTATAAAAATATATATCTTGTTGTTTCAAAGGCATGAAGATTTGCGATTTGTTAAGAGTAGTCTCTTTTGTTTTGCCATAGTTGCACCTTAGGTAAGGATGATCTCACCAAGGGTATTTTAAGAAAAAGGGAGTTAGTTCAGTAGAATACCAAGTATAGGTCTTGGTTTAAGTATTTAGTTGTTGTTAGTTGGGTTTGTCAAGTTAAAATCTTGGAAAATGAGAAGTTATAGTTTCTGCAGAAAAATCAGTTTAGTACCCTGAGGTTTAGAGTGAGTTTTGACCATGTCATTGATGTGCACTTTGAGGCCCAAGCCACCAGAAGTTAGTATGGGGAGTATATAATAGGTTTTAGGAGTTGGTTGGAGGTTTGCATGTCATTTGGTTAGGTGCACAAGTAGAATAACAAAATCTGTCCAGCAGGGGACAGTTTTGTTGCAACTTAGAAATAGGGAGATTTGGCCATGTCATGGGTAGGCCCTCATTAGTCCCAATTGGGCCTTAGTTAGAGGGTATGTCAGAGAAGTTTTTCCAACCATAGTTCATAGGATATGAGCTAGAACCATGTGCCACAAGTTAATTCAAGTCAGGGCATTTTCTGCCCAGAAAAACAGGGGAACCTTGGACTTTTAGCTTAGGCCCAAGAAGGCCCAAGCCAGGCCTTTGAGCCACATCAAGCTTATGAGATGCCCTTAGGTCAGGAGAGTCTTGTGTAAAAATTTTGAAGAAAAACTTGTAGTTTAAGAGTGTCTAATGCACTCAAGAAACCTTAGTTACCATTCTGAAATTTACACCAGTGAGCACTTTCACTTATCACATAGTTTTAGGACACTTAGAAGTGAGTATTAGGTCGACCACCATAGTTGTAAGATCGTATAAGGTCAGTAGAACAAAAGGCACAAGTGAGGGTCAATAGGTTTTGGATAATTTAGGAAAGGCACATTGAGTTAGGAAGCCCAAATTCGAAGACTTCGCTTAGTTAGCGACCAAGTAATTTAAGTGGTGAGTCGAGATCATCCAAGCCTAGTGTGGCGTTATGGTGTATGTGATGTTATTTGGTATTAATATACGATATGTGATTATGTGGCTACGTGTGTATATTTAAAAATATAAATGTTGGATATGAATTAAGTGTGTATAGGCCTAAGTGCCATCCATGTTTAATTTCGGGTTGTAAATAGGTTAAGATGGAAAGAATATATTATAATGAGGATTATTATTATTTATGTAGGATCTCGAGACGAGGGAAAACTTGCCTTAAAAGTCGAGTGAAGCTCCAGTTGTTGCTCCTACCAGTCAGACCAGACCAGTCTATCTCAAGGCAAGTGATTCAACTTGACCTTCGTATTTGCTGTAAACAGTTCATATATATATATCGATGCAATTATCCTGAGTCATTTTGATGTATTTAAATCAAGCGTATCTTTTGTTTATCTTTGAGTTACATAGAGATGCCATGAACCCTCGAGTACATATTGCAAGTAGTTCAAAAGTCTTTCATGATAGTTTAATGCCATGATAAATTAGAGATGCGTTATAATATCTTATTGATCCTTTTGTTTATCATGCTATTGATCCCTGAGAAATCTTGATGTTGCACCCTGATGCTTTGATTCAACTCTTGAAATAACCTCGATAGAAACTTTATCTTGATACCTAAAAGCCAAACATTTCTTAAATACATTCATGATTGTTTGATAACCCTATCCTTACCCTAAAGCTTGATACCCTGTTATATACTGAGCTGATGATCACTTTCTTTATATTTTAACACCTTTATCCTATTGGAACCAGTGATGCCTATCTTTTGATGTTCTAATACCTATATCTTGTCTACAACCGTTGCTTTAAGCCTAGTTTGGCATTACTCTTTCATCTTATCCAATAGCCTGGCTTAATTTCCTTGTCTAAGTTCTTGTTTATGGAAACCTCTCAATTACCCTAATATAGTAAAGTCTAGTAGATCATGGCCCTGAGATTTAGTGTCATATTTCCAGTGTTTCAAGTTGATCTATAATCCCTTGATAAAAATAATTACAGTCGAAAGAGATTTTGTCATAAATCGGCATCAGTTTTTAAAATGATTAAAACGTGGATTTTTCAGTCCCAAAGGGGGACAAATGTTTTCTTGAATGGTGGATCTGGACTGAGACGCGAGTCCTTTCCACACTTATATTAGGCTTAAAAGTTGCCTAGGGATTCCCAATAATGTTTTAGAACCCAGCGAGGTTCGGGGTTACTTCGCGGCTGATCACCGGCTGTAATCCGTAGCGTCATAAAATGATTTTGATTAAGAATGGTTTTAAAATTTGTTTTGATGCAAGCAAAATGATGCCAACTCACATAAGTTTTATCTCTCGATTATCATTGATTATGTCATTCCATTGTCATTCCTAAAGGTATATCTCGATTTATGCTTTGCGTTGTATTGTTAGCACTTGTTGAGCTTTTGGCTCACTTCTTGCTTTACCCTGATATTACAGCTAGCAGCCATGGTTAGATTCAAGCAGACTGCCCGTAAGACCTGTGATGTTGATGCTTATGTTCGAGCTCAGGTAGAATAAGTAATAATAGTTGTGTGAGGACTCGGTATTTGTAATCAGATGTAATAGTTGGTAGTGTTGGGCTGTTCCAAACCCTAAACTGTAAGATCTTGGATTTTGGTTGTGTAGTACTCAATAAAATGATGTAATAGCTATAATTATTTTGCTATTTAAGTTGGGGGTGTGACATTATGACTAGGGGATCATCATGGGGACACTTGACCCCTTCCAAGTCGAAATCATCAAATACCATATCTACTCCTGTCCTGGCCCTTTTCGGAGCTTCCCACATTATGTGCATGACTTCTCTAGTATAAGCTTTCCTTGAGTGTTTAGACGATCCAACATCAGTTGGTCCTCTAAATATCGTGTTTATCACTGGACCTCGGGGTTGAGGGTTTCGTCCCTGATCATCTTGATCTCTCCTACGTTCATCAAAGTTCCTTCTTCCATTATTGTGCTTCTCTTCATCCCCAGTATACTTACTCAATCTCCCTTTTCGGATTAGGAATTCAATTTCATCATTCAGTTGTCGGCACTTATCTGTGTCATGACCAACGTCCTTGTGGAATCTACAATATTTTCTTTTATCTAGCTTTGTGTGATCAGCCTTCAGGGGTTTAGGCATACAAACATCCCTATCTTTCTCGATTTTCATCAAGATCTGGCTCCTAGGAGCATTCAACCTAGCACATTCGGTAAACTTTTATCCAAGCCCTCCCTTCTTCGGGGTTGAGTCAACGTCTTTCTCAATTCTAGGATACTTGTCTTTGGCATTATATTATTGATCAGTCTTTCGCTTTTTGCCACCAAAGGGCTCGTTGTTCACTACCGTCTTCTTCATACTTTCCACCACCTTGATATACTTCCTGGCCCTATCTTAGAGGTGTAACATGCTTTCAGGGGGCGCTTAGCTAAGGACATCTTGAAGAACTCATCTCTAGTTCCCTACTATAGTGCTATCATAGTTACTTTGTCATCAAGATCTAGGACCTTTAAGGCTTTCTTTATGAAACAATTCAGATAGTCCCTCAAGAACTCATTTGCTACTTGCACAATGCTCATGAGAGATGCCGAACTTTTCTGATGTACTCTACCACTGATAAATTGCTTGATGAAAGTTTGGCTTAAATCCTTAAAAGATACAATCGAGTTTGGAGGTAGACGGTTGTACCACCTTTGAGCCGTACCCAATAGGGTTTGAGGAAAGGCCCGAAACTTAATAGCATCATTCATGGGATGTAGCAACAAGGCGTTAAAAAATATCCTAAAATGATTTTCCGGGTCTCCAGTACCATCATATGCTTTGACGGTGGGCATCTTAAAATTCCTTGAGATATGGGCATTCATTATCTCTTCTGTGAATGGTGGAGTTGGATCATCAGGATCTTTTAGAGGCATTAAATCAGGGTCATCCCTTAGGGCAATAACCCTTCTTGGTATTGGACTATCCAGGTCTATGATTGGAGGAAGATCTCTTTGCCTCATAATAGGTGGAGGCCTTGAAGTCAAGTGCACCTCCAGGTCATGCTTCAGCCTTTGGATCTCAGCTTCATGAGCCCTGATCCTCTCTTTTACATCTTGGGGATTCGTCCCTTAGTGCTTCTGGGTCGCTGGTTGGTAATAGGCATTGGTTATTTACCAGCACGCCTTCTCCTTGGAGCGATCTCGTCATCGGATGATTCTAAATTTCTATCAGAATAGGGTCCAGAGAACTCTCGACCTTCTGGGATAGGTGTCAAGCCACGTTATATTGGAGCGTCTGCCCTTGTGCTTCGTGTCGGCTAGAACACCCACTTTCTCCAACCTCGGGTTATAGGAGTATCCCGTAAGGGGGTTAGTGGACATGATCGTTGAGTAGTCATATCCAACGGGTTGAGAATTCACAAGTACACGTAGCTGCTAAAATTGGGGATTCTCCCCTGAGGAGACGGGGAACTCGTCCCTTGTGGCTGGACTTCAGGACCCCCTGCTGAGATCCCTCCTTGAGAAAAAGTTCAAATGCATGAAAACAACAGTGAGCAAAAATTAATTATAATATTATTTTTTGCAAGAACCTGTTCTTAGAAATAGTTTCTTGGGAGTTGTAACTAGATTTCTTCATATATTATATCAAGTGAAATTATAAAATCTCTATATTCAGTATAGCTCGTTTATTTTCTAAGATTTTATTATTTAATAAAATCATGAATTGGTAGATTATAAGCTATTTTGACTAAAGCATGTATGATGTATGATATTATTTTAAAATTAATAAATTTTAATTAAAAAATAAAATTAGAATTGAATTATTTTCATAGAATTATCTAGTTATATAAAGAACTTTAATGTTTTATAACTTTTCCATTTAGAAAATGTATGTAAAATTAACTGATTCTTTGATAATATTTTAGTGCTGATAATTAATTTTGATAAACATAACAACTGTTAGATTCTTTTTATTCAAATAGACGGGAATGGTTATATTTAATATTCAAAAAAAATTAGCACTAACAAAAATTTAAGTTTCGAATCTTATCAAAAAAATTGCTCAACTAAATATTACATTGTTTAATAAATACGCTAATGATATGGATAAATAAATCCTGATTGTATAATTAAATATTGTAAGGTGTGGGCTGCTAGGCCCAATAAGAAGATGTATGACATTCAGACCAAAAAGGTCAACACATTGATCAGGCCCGATGGACCAGATCAGGCCTGATGGAACAAAGAAGGCCCAAAAGCCCTGATTATTTATTAATTTCGTAATTAATAAATTAGGGAGGAAAACAGCTATTAAGATAAGTCCTAGTGGGAATATAAATCCTTGTAGATTGGCCTCCAAGGAACCTCATGAGATAAGGAGTCAGCTTCCTACTTCCTAGGACTCCTAAGTCTATCCTAATTCAGAGACTTGACCACCAAGTCTCCTATGCCAAGTCCAATTCAAGGACTCTCACACCTATATAAGGGGCCTCACCCCACAGATCAGAACTACGTTTTTTGGCTTGATTCTCTAATTCACAGAGATACGTAGGCATCTCGTAAAGGCAGAATTAAGCTACGAAACACGAGAGCAGCCATTAAAGGCCTTGAGCTCCCGAATCTTAGTAATAAATACAGCAAATAATAACCTTAGTTTTTTATCCATAACATTTGGCGCCGTCTGTGGGAAAGCACAACAACAACCATGGCGAGAACACGGAGAACAATTAGAGCTCTAGAGGAAGGAACACCATCAGAGACAACCCAGGTGATTTCGTCAACCGTGGAGGTTCCTCCCCATTCAACTTATGCATCTACTCAGGGGGAAGCCCAGATAGGGGCAACTCAACCTCAGCCACAAGGGACAACTCCTCCGACTATTCAAGGTACGAATCCTCAAGTTCAACAAGTGCATATACCTGTGAATTCTCGACCCGTCGGGTATGAATATTCAACTATTGTTACTACTAACCCCCCTTATGGGATGCCCCTTCACCCTGAGGTTGGAGGAAGTGGATATGCTGGGCGAAGCGAAGCACGAGGGCAGTCGCCCCCTATATACGAGGTTTGGCTCCTATCCCCGAGGATCGGGAATTTTATGGTCCTTACACTGAGAGAGACTCTGAATCTTCGGATGATGAAGTGGCCCCGAGAAGGAGGCGTCCTGGAAAAAAGCCAATGGCCGATGGAAGGCAACGCCCTCAAAGCACCCCAGGGGCAAATCCCCAAGAAGTGCAGGAAAGGATCAGGGCTCATGAGGCTGAAATCCAAAGGCTGAGGCGTGATTTGGAGGCTCACCAGGCCACCAGATCCCATATACCTCCTAGGGGGAGAAATCCTCCTCCTGTCATAGACCTGGATGGTCCGGTACGAAGAAGGGCTGTTGTCCCAAGAACTGATCCAAGCAATCTCCTTCCCCTTGGAGATCCTGATGATCCAACTCCACCCTTCACAGAAGAGATAATGAATGCCCATATCTCAAGGAAATTCAATATGCCCACTATTAAAGCCTATGATGGCACGGAAGACCCCGCTAATCATGTTAGGACATTCTCTAATACACTGCTGCTGCAACCCGTGAATGATGCTATAAAGTGTCGGGCCTTCCCTCAAACCCTGTCGGGTATGGCTCAAAGATGGTACAGTCTCCTGCCCCCAAACTCTATTGGATCGTTCAGAGAATTAAGTCAGGCTTTTATTAAGCAATTCATCAGTGGAAGAGTCCATGAGAAAAGTTCAGCATCTCTTATGAGTCTTGTGCAGGGAGCTAAGGAATCCTTGAGAGATTACCTGAATCGTTTCACAAAGGAGGCTTTAAAAGTCCCAGACCTTGATGATAAGGTAGCCATGATAGCACTACAACAAGGAACTAGGGACGAGTTTTTTAAGATGTCCTTGGCCAAACGTCCCCCTGAAAGCATGTTGCAGCTCCAAGAGAGGGCATGGAAGTATATCAAGGTTGAAGAAAGTATGAGGAAGACCGTAGTAAGTAATGAGCCCACCGGAGGCAAGAAGCGGAAAACTGATTTAGAATATATTGCAAAGGACAAATATCCTAGAACCGAAAAAAACCCTGATTCAACCCCCAAGAAGGGAGGACCTGGGCAAAAGTTCACTAAATACGCTAAGCTGAATGCTCCTAGAAGTCAGATTTTGATGGAGATTGAGAAAGATAGAGATATTCGCTGGCCTAAGCCCTTGAAGGCTGATCCCGCCAAGCTAGATAAGAGCAAGTATTGCAGGTTTCATAAGGATGTTGGCCACGACACCGATGAGTGTAGGCAATTGAAAGATGAAATTGAGTTTTTGATTCGAAAAGGAAGATTGAACAAGTATACTGGAGATGGAGGGGACAGAAACAATAATGGAAGGAAGAACTTTGAAGATCGTAGGAGGGACCAAGACGATCAGGGGCGGAATCCCCAACCTAGAGGGTCAGTTATAAATGCAATTTTTGGAGGACCGCGACGCCCTCGAGGACCTGTGATAAACACGATCTTTGGAGGTCCAACTGCCTGGATTGTCCAAAAATTCCAGAAAGGCACATACTAGGGAGGTTATGCATATTGTTGGAGAAGCCCCGAAGAGGGCCAGGACAGAAGTAACATTGACTTTTGATGATTCCGACCTAGAGGGTGTGAAGTTTCCCCATGACGACCCGCTGGTCATAACACCGATAATAGGAAATAGCCCGGTTAAGAGGGTCCTTGTGGATAATGGTGCTTCTGTGGATATCTTGCTCCACGACACCTTTCTAAGGATGGGGTATAACGACTCCCAGTTGACACCAACCGATATGCCGATATATGGATTTGCTGGAGTAGAATGTCCTGTGGAAGGGATAATCAAATTGCCGACCACCATAGGTACGGAACCAAGGCAAGCAACGCAGATGCTAGATTTCGTGGTGGTAAAGGCTAGTTCAACTTATAATACTATCATGGGGAGAACAGGGATACATTCCTTCAAGGCAGTCCCCTCTTCCTACCATTCAGTCATGAAGTTTCCCACCCAAAACGGGATTGGAGAAGAGAGAGGAGATCAAAAAATGGCTAGAAGCTGTTATGTGGCCTCTTTGAGGGCAGATGGAGTCGGGGGGCAGGTTCTTCCTATTGAAGATATGGATGTTCGAGAAAATGACGAGAATAGAGGAAGGCCAGCAGAAGAATTGGTTTCGGTTCCTTTAGACCCCGAGAATCTTGAGAGGATGACTTTCATTAGAGCCCGATAGAGGAGCCCCTTAGAGGGAAGTTAGTGAAATTTTTGCAAGAAAATAGTGATGTGTTTGCATGGTCAGCAGCTGATATGCTAGGCATAGACCCGGAGTTAATTACTCACAAGCTAAACGTGGATCCAAGCTGGAAGACAGTGAAACAAAAGAAAAGAAATTTTTCCCCGGAAAGACAAGAGGCTATAGAACAGGAAGTAGAAAAGCTCTTAGAGGCTGGTTTCATTGAGGAGATCCAATTTCCGGAGTGGTTAGCAAATCCTGTAATGGTAAGGAAGGCTAATGGGAAATGGAGGATGTGTATAGACTTTACTGATCTGAATGATGCATGCCCTAAAGACTGTTTTCCGCTGCCAAGAATTGATACTTTGATTAATGCCACAGCTGGACATGAGATGCTGAGTTTTATGGATGGATTTAGCGGATATAACCAGATCAAAATGCATAAGGATGAAATTCTAAAGGTATCATTCATCACTGACTTTGGTGTTTATTGTTATCTTGTTATGGCGTTTGGTCTCAAGAATGCAGGAGCTACCTATCAAAGGTTGGTAAACAAAATTTTTAAAGATCTTATTGGTAAGACTATGGAAGTCTATGTTGATGACATGTTAGTCAAGAGTCTAGTAAAGACTGATCATATAACCCATTTGAGGGAAGCTTTTGAGGTCCTGAGGTACCACAAGGTGATGTTGAATCCTACGAAGTGTGCTTTCGGAGTAGGATCTGGAAAATTCTTGGGATTGATGGTCTCAAAGAGGGGAATTGAGGCTAACCCCGATAAAATAAAGGCGATCCTGGATATGGAACCACCAAAAACTGTCAAGGATGTTCAGAAGCTCACAGGAAGGGTTGTTGCGCTAGGACGATTCATCTCCAAGTCAGGAGACAAGTGCTTGTCATTCTTCAAGTCACTAAAGAACATCAAAAACTTTGTATGGAGTGAGAAAAACCAGAAGGTATTTGAAGAATTAAAGAAGTATATGGCCCAGGCCCCGTTGTTGGCCAAGCCAGTTCTGAGTGAAGTTTTATTCTTGTACTTGGCTGTTTCAGAGAGCGCCTTGAGCGCGGTGTTGGTTAAGGAGGAATTGAAAGTCCAGAAACTCGTATACTATGTCAGCAAAATTTTGTATGGTGCTGAGTTGAATTATTCAGCTATTGAGAAATTCGCTTTAGCCTTGGTAATGGCTTCGAGAAAGCTGCATCCTTATTTTCAGGCTCACCAGATTGAGGTGCTAATAAATCAGCCCCTGAGAAATATCATTCACAGTCCCAAGGCAAGTGGGAGATTGATTAAGTGGGCAATAGAGCTGGGAGAGTTCGATCTCAACTATAAGCCACGTACGGCAATAAAATCCCAGACACTAGCTGACTTCGTGGTGGAATGTACCATACCCAACCAAGAAGTCGGGGGGCAGGAAGATGCCATACCTCAAGACAAGGGAGTCGATAATAGGGGCAAAGAGAAGGATGATAAAGAATATTGGGTTCTCTATTTTGATGGAGCATAAAAAACGAACTCCAGTGGAGCAGGATTGGTTTTGCAAAGCCCTGATGGGTTCTTAATTGAGTATGCTATGAAGCTAGACTTTCCAACCACAAACAATGAAGCAGAATATGAAGCCCTGATAGCTGGCCTTGGCCTAGCTGGAACACTTAGAGTCAAAAACTTAAAGGTCCGTGGAGACTCGAAGCTGGTCATATCCCAGGTAAAGGGAGAATTTGAGGCAAGGGATGAGACGATGGCTAAATATGTCCGCCTAGTAAGGGCTGTGATGACCCAATTTAATGAATGTCATGTTGAGCACATTCCAAGGGAAGAAAATGCTAAGGCAGATGTGTTATCAAAGTTTGCTTCATCTGAGATTGAAGAAAGTTCAGGAAGTGTGTACTTCTGTGTTTTGAAGACACGAAGCATAGATGTTAAGCTTGTGGCTCCCATAGGCCTGGGGACGTCATGGATTGATCCCATCAAGGCTCACATTCAGACCGGTTGGTTGCCAAGCGATGAAACTGAAGCACGGAAGTTAACTGTTCGAGCACTAAGGTACTCTTTGATAGATGGGATTCTTTACAAAAGATCTTTCGTGGTTCCCTACTTGAGGTGTCTCAGGCCCGATGAGGCACGTTTGGCTCTTGAAGAAGTGCATGAAGGTATTTGTGGACAACACTTGGGGGGCAGGGCCTTGGCTCATAAGATAACTCGTTTAGGCTTTTATTGGCCAGAAATGATGGCTGATGCCAAAGAATACGTGAAGAAATGTGACCGCTGTCAGAAGCATGCACCTGTTATTAGACAAACCCCCGAGATGCTGACCTCTATCAACTCGCCCATTCCTTTTGCTATGTGGGGAATGGATATTTTGGGGCATTTTCCCATGGCCACAGCACAAAGGAAGTTTCTGATTATAGCCATTGATTATTTTACCAAGTGGATCGAAGCCAAACCCTTGGCCAAGATCACAACTAAGCAGGTTGCACAATTCCTGTGGGAAAATATTATGTGCCGATATGGAATTCCCCGTATTCTCGTCACTGACAATGGAACACAATTCAACAATGAGGAATTCAAGAAGTATTGTGAAAAAAATGAAATTGAGTTACGGTTCACCTCTGTGGCTCACCCGCAAGCCAATGGGCAAGCGGAGGTAGCAAATCGGATAATCCTGGATGGACTAAAGAAGAGGATCAAGAAGTCAAGAAATAATTGGGTGGACGAAATACTTCCAATATTATGGGCCTACAGGACTACCTGTAGAGTCACGACAGGTGGCTCACCCGCAAGCCAATGGGCAAGCGGAGGTAGCAAATCGGATAATCCTGGATGGACTAAAGAAGAGGATCGAGAAGTCAAGAAATAATTGGGTGGATGAAATACTTCCAATATTATGGGCCTACAGGACTACCTGTAGAGTCACGACAGGAGCAACTCCCTTCATGTTGGCATATGGGGCAGAAGCAGTAGTTCCAGTAGAGATATCACATTCCTCTCCAAGGATTCAGGCTTTCAATGCAGAAGAAAATGAGGAAGGGCAGAGGTTAGCCCTGGATTTAATCGATGAAGTGCGAGATAAGGCACATGCAAAGATAGTAGAATATCAGAAAAAAGCTTCATTTTACTACAACCTAAGGGTTAAATAAAGGTTCTTCAAATAGGGTGACCTAGTCTTGAGGAAGGTGGAAGCTTCTGGTGTAGGGCAGAAAGGGAAACTTGCCCCAAATTGGGAAGGGCCATATAAGGTCAAGAGTGTACAAGGTAGAGGAACCTACAAGCTGGAGACTATGGATGGTGATGAAGTGCCGAGAACTTGGCATGCACAAAACCTGAAGGTTTACTATGTGTAAAGCCATTAAACATGATTCTCACTTGTCAAGGTGACAAGTTGGTTGAAAAGCACCTTGAAGCTTTGATTGCTTAGGATTTACATGTTTTAGCTTTGTTTTTAGGAATGGTGTAAGGGATGAATCCCAAGAGTTGCCGTAAAACTTGTTTTACAATTGTTTAGTTCATAGAACTACTTGGTTCATACTATTATTAAGTTTGCTTATCTATTTTAGTACAAGTACGAGGAAAATAGGAGATAGCTTTAAAAAGGCTAGCAAGCTAACATTACAAGTACTTGAAAAGGATAGTAGAAAAGCAAACAAATAACTTAAAATAGCATAATAAACCCCGAAGGGTAATAAGTTCTGAATACGATTAAGTCAATACATAGAAAGCCACAATGGGGCAAACAAGAAAAACAAGAAAAACAAAATACTCAAAGATCCTTGAAAAAGTCATCATCAATATTTCCTTCATCGGTAGCAGAAGAAGGAACTGGCACAGGATCAGCATCTCGAGGAGAAACAGCTGCGGCCTCAGCAGAAGTAGTAAGAGTAGGAGAAAGAGGAATATCATCAAGAAGAGGCTCTTTCCGAGGAATAACAGGGACTGGATAGGCAGTGAGAGTCACCTCCGGAATCTTCTTCCCAATCTCCTCTACTATCTGCTCCCAACAGCTAGAAAAGGTCTCGGGGAAGTTAGCATCGTACTCAGCATTTAGGACATCTTGAAAGTCCTGAGATGCCTTATACTCAGCTATCACCTCAGCTCGGGCCCTTTGAGCATCCAGCTCCAGCTTACGAACTTTCTCCTTTTCATCCGCCAGCTCCTTCTCTACCTCACAGAAACGGGTGAAGTTGGCCTCGGAAGCCTTGAGGTACCTATCCCTATCTCTCTCAGCAATAGTTAGGCTAGTCCTCACATCCTTCAAATTGTGAAGGGCATCCTGGAGATAGGTATTCATCTACACGAGCATATCCAAGTACAGTAAGTAAGTATGAAAGAGTTAATAAAAAAAATAGTTAAAAAAGGAGACGAAGAAGAGGCTTACAGAAGCCACGGCCTGAGCACCCAGACGCTCAATCTGTAGGTCATCAGAAGACTCTATAATCTCAGCCCTGTCACGAGGCGTAATCACACTCTCAGACCAAATGGCGGCAGCCTCAGAACTTCCTACCACCGTGTCCCTCCTCTGAAGGCCCCAAGTGATGGTGAAAGGAGAGGTATCCTCGTCAAGGCTAAGAGGCCTCTGGGATAAAAAGGTAGGGACGGCCTCCTGAACTGTGACTGAAGGGCCGTCACCAACCCTAACCCG
Source organism: Apium graveolens (assembly GCF_009905375.1). Classification (NCBI taxonomy): domain Eukaryota; kingdom Viridiplantae; phylum Streptophyta; class Magnoliopsida; order Apiales; family Apiaceae; genus Apium; species Apium graveolens. The sequence continues at coordinate 173,401,117 of NC_133655.1, forward strand.
CTTGTCGCGGTGGGTCTCAATAGCAGAGCCCTTGGCAGCACGGGCCTCCCGCTTCTTGAAGATCGTGTCCAAAGCTGCCCTAGCTGCAGGCAGATACAGGCACACAAGAAGAAGGACAAATAAGGAATTAAGAAAATGGAACAAAAAGGGGAAAGAAATACCCTCAGGACCAAGGTCACTTAGACCTAAACCTTGCAAATTACCCTGTGAAAGGATGAGAGCGCAATGATGCAAGTTATCAACAGTGATGGCCGTGATGGCCGCATCCTCATCTATCCCCAATTTTAGGTCTCTTAAGGACCCGTCTATACTTTTTGAGAAGTCGGGCCTGAAAAAATGGTCCCAACCCTCCTCGGAATCCAGAAACACATAAAATCACTCACTCTTCCATGTTGGATACGAGTCGGGGTTGGTGCCAGAAATAAAGCAGGAGCGGGCCAAGGATCTATGAACTATTTTGACCCATCCTTGGTCCTCAGAAGCATTTACAAATTTAAATAAATAACGAAAGACACAAACATTTGGCTCAAAACCGTATTTACGAGAGTGGGCCATATAATAGTGAATAAAACACCAAGAATTGGGTGTAAGTTGGGTCGGACAGACTCGGGCTTCAGCCAAAAGGCGAAAAACAAAAGGATGAGGAGGAAGGCGAAAACCAGCATAAAAGGTTTCCTTATAGACCTGAATGGCCCCAGGCTTTGGGTAGCAGGCCCTATCATTTGGGCCTGGAGCCTCGGCCCTATAAGGGTGTAAAATGCCAAAAAGGCGGGCTATTGTACCTACTTGATCTGGACCAAATCTAGAAGGATAATTATATGCATCTAAGTGTAACATGTTAGGAAAGGCTTGCCCGAATTCGGTTAAAAGATCCCTAAGAGAAATAACTGAGGAATGTACAAGAGATTTTTTACCTCGGCTGGCCCTAGAGGGACGGGCAACAGCTTGGGGGACATGAGAGTGAGATGAATCAGAATCCGCCATGGATGAAGACAAAAACCCAGGAAGCTCTTGAAGGTGAGTGAAGAAGATGAAGATTCAAACGGAATCTTCAAAATAAGCCCAGAAAGCGGCAGACTAGAAAGCCGGAAATCGCTTTGAGGTGGCGATTCTTGAGAGAATAATTGCAGAGTAGAAGTGAATTTTTTTTTGTGAAAGTGAAGTGTGAGAAATGAACTCACACTCCTCCTCTTAAATAGAAGAGCTTAAGGATGCACAAACGTGCCTGGACCTAAAGAAATGGGCCTAAAAAAAGCGGGAAGCCCATAAAATTTGAATTTTGAAAAGAGTTGTAATCAAAAATCAAAGTTCATTGAATGAATCAAGGCTCGAAAAGCCTCAACAACGCCTAGGGTGCACTGTCCCGAGCCATTGTTAGAAGTATGGCTCCTAGGCGTGGATCAACAACGCCTAGGAAGCATCAGTCTTCAACAACGCCTAGGGTGCATTGTCCCGAGCCATTGTTAGAAGTATGGTTCCTAGGCGTGGATCAACAACGCCCAGGAAGCATTAGCCTTTAACAACGCCCAGAGTGTATGTCTCCTAGGCGTGGTGCTAAACCTGTCTCCAAGGCGTGGGTGCACAACGCCTAGGATCTATGAACGCATCAGCCTTCAACAACACCTAGGGTGTATTGTCCCGAGCCATTGTTAGAAGTATGGCTCCTAGGCGTGGATCAATAACGCCCAGGAAGCATCAGCCTCCAACAACGCCCAGGACGCAAGTTTCCTAGACGTTGTTAGGAAACTGTCTCCTAGGCGTGGATCAACAACGCCCAGGAAGCATCAGCCTCCAACAACACCCAGGACGCAAGTTTCCTAGACGTTGTTAGGAAACTGTCTCCTAGGCGTGGATCAACAACGCCTAGGATGTATTGAGCAGCAAAAGTTCTATTTTTCTGATTATTTAATTAGAAAAATGGGTTAAATAGAGAAAATTAAGGATAAATTCCAGAAATTAAGGGAAAAATCCAAAAAATTAAGGATAATCCCAGAAATTAAGGGAGAAATCCAGAAAATTAAGGATATATCCCAGAACTTAAGGGAAAAATCCAGAAAATTAAGGAAAAAATCCAGAAAATTAAGGATAAATCCCAGAAAATTAAGGGAAAAATTCCTGGAAATTCCTAAATAAAAGGAACAATCGTTATAAACGTGTAGGTCGCTCCACACTTTACGCAGAAACGAAACCCTGTAAGGGAATGAATAGACTTAACTTCTGCGAAACTTAATCAATGTTTCCCAAAAGTTGGGGGGCAAATGATAGGGATAAATAAATCATGATTGTATAATTAAATATTATAAGGTGTGGGCTGCTAGGCCCAATAAGAAGATGTACGACATTCAGACCAAAAAGGTCAACACATTGATCAGGCCTGATGGACCAGATCAGACCTGATGGAACAAAGAAGGCCCAAAAGCCCTGATTATTTATTAATTTCGTAATTAATAAATAAGGGAGGAAAACAGCTATTAAGATAAGTCCTAGTGGGAATATAAATCCTTGTAGATTGGCCTCCAAGGAACCTCATGAGATAAGGAGTCAGCTTCCTACTTCCTAGGACTCCTAAGTCTATCCTAATTCAGAGACTTGACCACCAAGTCTCCTATGCCAAGTCCAATTCAAGGACTCTCACACCTATATAAGGGATCTCACCCCACAGATCAGAACTACGTTTTTTGGCTTGATTCTCTAATTCACAGAGATACGTAGGCATCTCGTAAAGGCAGAATTAAGCTACGAAACACGAGAGCAGCCATTAAAGGCCTTGAACTCCCGAATCTTAGTAATAAATACAGCAAATAATAACCTTAGTTTTTTATCCATAACAGCTAATAAAGCCTCTTTTTTAAATTTTAATTTATTAAAATCTATACTATATAAAATAATAGACGAAATATTAAAAGTTTGGTTGGTAAGATACTTCGTTAATTTAATTAATTACCTTTACTTAATAAATTAATTATTTACCTTATTACCATTATTTAGTTAGTATAAAATTAATTAGTCCCTCCACTTAAATTTTATGTCCACTGAAAAATCGCACATATTAAGGGAAGTGGATATTGATTAATTAGTTGCATTATATGACTATAATATGTAAAATAAGATTGATCTTGAAAATATAAATAAGAGATATGTGGAATATAATTGACTTTGAAAATATAAATTTACATTCAAAATTGGTGAAGTAGACAACTAAATTGAAATAAAAATTTATTTTAAAAGTGGACATGTATTTTGAAACCGAGTACCTTTTTAAAAGTAAAACACCTTATCCTTTCTATTTTCTCCAATAAAAACACATATTTTCCACGTTTTACAATACTATATTAAAATGGACAAAATATTAAGGTACTTTATTTCATTAATTCAATAATTACCATTACAATTAATGATTTCATTATTGTACTTAATTAGTATATAATTTATTAACTTTTTAAAGTAAAACATGTTAACTTTTTTTATTTTCTCCGACTAAAAAACTTGTTTTTAATATTTATTTTGTGTTGATATAATATATTATAATAGACTAAATAATAAAAGTTTGGTTGGTTACAATGTTATATGCTATCTTAACTATTTAAAAAAACAGTTCTTTCAAGTAATTCAAGTATGAGTTATGACTATTTAATTTAAATATACTTAATTAAAAAATTAATTAATTGCATTCAAAAATAAAAATTAGAAGTATTGAAAAAATAAATATAAAAAATATCGGTGCATAGTAGTATTTATTATTAAAATTCAAAGCCACCCAACAAAATAATTTTAAAGTGCAGTGTTTTAAGGTTTAAGACTGAGTGTTTTGGAAAAAGAGTTCAGATGCATCAACTTTCCCATAATTCTATTCATCAATTAAATACGTGTGCTATGTATGTGTTTGTCTTGCCATAGCTTGCTTAAAGTTCAAAAAACAAAAATAAGTGCTATTCATTTTAAAAAAAGTCCACTTTCAAAAATAATATGGACAATTCTATTTTGAAAAAATAAATAATATTTTAAATATTATTAACAAACTACTTACCTTTTTTATATCTCAAACACGTTATTCTTTTTATATTATGTAACTAAATTGCCTTTAATTCTAAAAATATCAGTTAATATATAATTATTATTAAATCATAAACCAAACCAAACCAAACGCTTATCGGAGGGTAAATTGTACGCAGCTTCCCCTCATTCAAATGAAGAGACTATTTTCAGAAAGAGCCCGACTTATGTGTGTGCACGTACACAATATGTAAAAAGTGTAACAATTTGAAATAAACTAAAATTTGATAGCATAATATAAATATAGGTTAAGACAAACCTTAGCCTAGGGCTTTATTGAACATCCTCTAAATTTCCTTTGTCGTAGAGATCATCATCTTTCTTCACGAACTGTGTCATTTCTCTTTATGACTTCTTGCCAGGAAGTTTTTTGTGTGTATGTATAGATTATTTGTGTGTGTTTATTGGGATAGTGGAGTGGGTAATGAAAATATGGGTAACCAGTGAGAAAATAATTCCACGCCCCCAATACCAAATACTCTTCTCCTGGATTCCAGATCTTGAAATCATATGTATGCAAATTCACCAAGTCTTAATCTCTCTTTATAAGTAAACGCGTAGTAGATCCAAGTAGGCTACGATTTAAGTTATTGGGTAGGGCAAATTTTGGAACCGTTGCAGAGAAATACAAGAATGGATAAGGGAAGATATTTATCACGTCATTTAAAAATTCTAAAGTAACGAATTTTAATGTTTTAAATTTTTTAATATAAATTAAAATAATAAAATCATGTAATAATAAAAAGACATGTGTATCGAGGGGTTTTAAGCTATTTTAATCTAAAGGTACTTATTTTAAAATCAATTAATTATAATTAAAAATAAAAATTAGAAGTACTGAAAAAATAAATAGAAAAAATAGCGGTGCATCCGAGATATAAGCTAATGATATTTAATATTAAAAAAAATATGTAATAGTTCGATATATATATATATATATATATATATATATATATATATATATATATATATGAGTTAGGTTCTATGGAGTTCCTATTTCATTGGAGTCCTTGAGTCTATACAAGTAAAATATATCTTAAATTGTTGCAAAACGTATTATTTTTCGAATGATATTTTACAAATATCACAATTTTATTAAAAATCTTGCATATTGCATAGATTTTACAAGTAGAACGTTCTAAAAAATATGCTTAGTTTGCAGAACATAAATATTCATATTGCAGAACATAAATGTTCATGTTGCAGAACATACATATTGTACTTGTAAATATAAGAAATTTGCATGATTTTATTGAAGTAATGATATTTGTGAAACATATTTTGCAAGATAACACGTTTTAGAAGATATTTTATTTGGAGAATATAGATGGACTTGAGGACTCCAATTAAAGGTGTACTCCATAGAACTTTATTCTCTATATATATATATACTATTATATTAAATACGAAACAATTAAAATTTGGTTAGTAGTCAGTCTCTTCACCATAACTATAGTAATATTTAAAAGAAAATACATATTCATAATAGAATTATAATATGTCTAATAATTTTCGTTAAAATAAAATAATATATAAAATTCACCCCGTCGGGCTAAACAAAATTGTACTATTGATCCTATTTTATATAAAAATAAAGGATTTGACGAATCGGGCTAAAATAAAAAAATAAATATTATTGATCTCTCTAAAAATATTATATTATTGGACCAGACTACAAAAAAAAATTGAAAGAAATTCGTGGGTCGATATAATGTCATAAGACAAAAACAAAATAATACATATTATCCATTCAGTCTAAAATAAAATAATAATCAGCTCGTGCTAAAATAAAATTAAAAAAATAGTAAGTATAATTAGCCGGATTTGGTTGATATAACGCGTCTCAACTAAAATATGTAATAGTTCGATATATATATATATATATATATATATATATATATATATATATATATACTATTATATTAAATATGAAACAATTAAAATTTGGTTAGTAGTAAGTCTCTTCACCATAATTATAGTAATATTTAAAAGAAAATACATTATGTCTAATGATTTTCGTTAAAACAAAATAATAAATATTATGGATCTCTCTAAAAATATTATATTATCAGATGCATCAACCTTCCTGGTAACAAAAAGGGAGGTGATTTTCAACAGCTTAGATATTAAAAATATAAAAAAAATAGACTCCATAATTATATTCATCAATTAAATACGTGTATCAATTAAATATGTGTGTTATGTATGTGTTTGTTTTGCCATAGCTTGCTAAAGTTCAAAAAACAGAAATAAGTGCTATCCATTTTAAAAAAAGTTCACTTTCAAAAATAATATGGATAATTCTATTTTGAAAAAAAATATATTAATATTTTAAATATTATTAACAAACTACTTACCTTTTTTTAACTCAAACACGTTATTCTTTTTATACTATGTAACTAAATTGCCTTTATTTCTAAAAATATCATGAATATATACGTGTTAATATATAATTATTATTAAATCATATCATTTAAAAATTCTAAAGTAACGAATTTTGATATTTTAAATTTTTTAATATAAATTAAAATAATAAAATCATGTAATAATAAAAAGACATGTGTATGGAGGGGTTTTGAGCTATTTTAATTTAAAGGTACTTATTTTAAAATCAATTAATTATAATTAAAAATAAAAATTAGAAGTACTGAAAAATAAATAGAAAAAATAGCGGTGCATCCCACATATAAGCTAATGATATTTAATATTAAAAAAATATGTAATAGTTCGATATATATATATATACTATTATATTAAATACAAAACAATTAAAATTTGGTTGCTATTAAGTCTGTTCACCATAATTATAGTAATATTTAAAAGAAAATACATTATGTCTAATGATTTTCATTAAATCAAAATAATAAATATTATTGATCTCTCTAAAAATATTATATTATTGGAGCAGACTACAAACAAAATTGAAAGGAAATTCGTGCGTCAATATAATGTCATAAGACAAAAACAAAATAATAATCAGCTCGCACTAAAATAAAATTAAAAAAGATAGTAAGTATAATAATGGGTCTCAACTAACATAATTTTTTTGCTATTGACAATTGATTCGGGTTGAAACATATTAAACTAATATAAATTTAAATATAGTTAGTTGAATTTGCTAAAATTTATATTTTAATTAAATATAATAATCTTTGATTACAATAATATCTGTGTATGGTGGGGTTATAAGCTATTTTAACTATTTTTAAAAAAAAGCTCTTTTAAGTAATTCAAGTATGAGTTATGACTATTTAATTTAAATATACTTATCTTAAAATCAATTAATTGCATTCAAAAATAAAAATTTAAAGTACTGAAAAAATAAATATAAAAAATATCTGTACATAATAATATTTAATATTAAAATTTAAAGCCCGACCACACAATAATTCTAAAATGTAGTTTAAGACCAAGCGTTTTGGAAAAAGAGTTTAGATGCGTCAACTTTCTTTAAAACAAAAAGGAGGATGAATTTTCAACAGATTAAATCTCAAAAAATAAATAAATATAGACTCCATAATTCTATTCATGAATTAAATAGTAGACTGTATGTATGTGTTTGTCTTGCCATAGCTTGCTAAAGTTCAAAAAACAGTTCCGGCAGAATAAAGAAGTGGCTGAAGTGCTATCTATCTTTTTACATGCTGCATCAATTTTTTGTTTTGAGTAATTACTGAAGTATTAACATTCGCTTCATGTACCATTTGGCGCCTGATTGGCAAGTCTTTTCCAAAACGATGCTGTCAGCATTCATTCTTTACTGGCACACACCTGCCATTACAAATTTTGACTACTTCATGCATGCAGTTGCAGTATGTACAAACAAGTGCAACATTACTACAAACGTTTATACTGTTTAGAAAAGACAGTCATCCCTGAAATTTCCCAACATGACCAAGTACTAATAAAGCATTGATCACTATATATAAAGCCTATGTTATTGCCTATAATTAAACATTCACAACATGAAGTCTGCTCTTTAGTAGTACTCTCGGACACCTACCAATATATCTCAAGTACCAATTTGACACTCTCAGTCTCAAGTCTCAACTACAACTGAACTCAAGATAATATAATTCAAAAATGGCCAAATTTTTGGTTTGGCTATTTTATGTACTCGCACTGTGTGTTGCATCTGCTAGTGTAAGTGCCCACGACAGTTGGCCTTATGTTTATTCATCTCCACCACCCACATCATGGTATGCATACAAATCACCACCTCCACCACCAACACTCTATTCCTATATATCGCCACCACCTCCATATATCTATAAATCTCCGCCACCTCCATCCCCATCCCCGCCTCCACCATACATGTATAAATCACCACCTCCACCATCCCCCTCTCCCCCACCTCCTTACATTTACAAATCTCCACCACCCCCATCCCCATCACCGCCACCTCCTTATATTTACAAGTCTCCGCCACCTCCATCCCCACCACCACCTCCTCCTTACATTTACAAATCGCCACCACCTCCGTCGCCATCTCCTCCACCTCCTTATGTCTACAAATCGCCACCACCTCCATCCCCATCACCACCTCCTCCCTACATTTACAAATCCCCACCCCCACCATCCCCATCACCACCTCCTCCCTACATTTACAAATCACCCCCACCACCATCCCCATCTCCTCCACCGCCTTATGTCTACCAATCTCCACCACCTCCATCCCCGTCAACACCCCCTCCCTACATTTACAAATCCCCACCCCCACCATCACCATCTCCTCCACCTCCTTACGTTTACAAATCGCCACCACCACCATCCCCGTCACCACCTCCTCCCTATATTTATAAATCACCGCCTCCACCATCCCCCTCACCTCCACCTCCTTATATTTACAAATCACCGCCACCTCCATCACCATCACCACCTCCTCCATACGTATACAAATCACCACCACCACCATCCCCATCTCCTCCACCTCCTTATACTTATAAATCTCCACCACCTCCTCCTTACATTTACAGAACTAAACCAGTATCATCACCATCACTACCACCTTCACCTGCTCCATCTCCCTCAATGGTACCATCTCCCTCAAGTCAGGAATACTACTAATCTTCTCCATCTCCTTCAATGACTCCATCAATATCAAGTCCAGAATACTACAACACTTCTCCACCACCTCATTAATTAACTAAATGCTTTAATCACATTGCGATATTTAGAAAGGGTTTGATGAACAGATTCATGTCGATCAAAGCTGGCTTATTAAATTTTAAAAGTATTGTTTCCTCCTAATTGTTCGAAACTATTAAATCAATTTTATTTCATTTTTTAGCATGTATTCCCATCATCATTCATTATCGTCTTTTTCGAAACTTTCAGTAATTTCTTAAAACTGATCTGTATATCAAGTACACGAGCACATTTACGTAATTATCATTCTTTTATGCCAAACATTTTCCTTCTTTTAATAATGGCTTGGATACCTTGGAGGTATTCAAATTTAATATTTGTAATTAATGGATGATGTGCTATGCTATTTTGTGTTTATATTTGAACACGCTAAAAATTGGTAACTTATGTACGGATATTTAGCACAAATACTTGCACTAATTCCCAAATCCAAGGATCAAAGAAGAAGCTAAATATTTAAAACCACATTTTCTCGATGAACTCCATCTCAATTAGCTTAAGAGTGAATTGTTCTCAAATACAACTAATCAAGGTGAATTGAAGTCATGGGAAGTAAGGATTTTCTTTCTTATAGAATTGTGTTGCAATTGAGTGACTAATCAAGGTGACACAAAACCGGCCCTAAAATATTTTTACCAGCAAAATATTGACACTAACCCGATCCATTTATTAAACGGGTCACCCGACCTATAGTGGACAAATATTTTATCTATTAATAATATAGTTATTTAAACAATTTAGTAGATTTAATTGAATATTTTATTTATCAAGCCATTATATATGATTATTTCTATCGTTTGTGTTGTATTATGAACAAAATACATTTTTAAGTTTAAAAATATTATTTTGTGTAATGAAATTATTCAAGACGTGTTAATTAATTAAAATATATATATATATATCATTTAAAATATAAAGAAGATAATAAAATATGATTGAACATTCATAGGTATATGTTTAATTGATCAATTATATTAGTAGTATATTATTTATATTATTTTTTAAAATATATTTTCACGGATTATGCGGGTCTGGTTCGAATTAACCAGGTGCACCTGTAACTTGTCTTTTTTAATCGGGCCAATTTCAGGTCTGATATGTTTTCCACATAACGTGTATAGAGACAACCCTAAAGAGTACAAATTCGTGTCGGGTTGTCGGGTCGTGTCCAATCTTGACAGTCCTAAACTTTTTGGGACCTCTAGTCGAAGCAATTTGGCTAGGACTCATGGCCTGGATTTCGACCAGAAATGAGTTTGAAATTTGGGTTATTTTAGGAACCTCCAGTCGAAGAAACTCAACTAGGATCCATAACCTATATTTCAACCAGAAATGGGGTCAAATTTTAGGTCATTTTAGGGACCTCCGGTTGTAGTAATTCGACTTGGATTCACGACCTAAATTTCGACTAGAAATAAGGTCGAAAATGAAGGTCTTTTTGTTGGGCCGCTTGGGGCTATTTTGCTTGTTTCAAATTATATATGGAGTTTAAATTTAGATTTTATGCCTTCCTAAATTTTATTTGGATTTGGGCTTTTCTTTTGGGCCTTTGTTGATACCGGGTTAATAGCCCATTTCAAGCCCAAATTATTCGAGAATCCTCTTGAACTTTCTAGTATTATAATTTTTTCCCTTTAATTTCAAAGAAATATATAGAATATTCTAGATTGTGTTCCTTGTTCGTGCTCTAGACGCATTCTGTATCTCAAAATTCAAAATAAATATCAACGTCCCGACTATGTACAAAATAGAATGTCATTTATCCCCTACCAATGTCTTTCACAAATCATTTCAGTTATATATTATTAAACTATTTATTATTTATAAAGTTCTTTTATGCTCACATTATTGTGTCCAATGTGCTTCTTGGTCTCGATAAATAGTTTTAATGAAAATTTGTTTGGTGTTTGTGATTTATCCTTGTTATATATATATATATATATATATATATATATATATATATATATATATATATATCGATCACTGTGATAAGTTTAAATTATTTTTTACTCAAAACATATTCAATCTATATGGAAGATTATTCTAGTGTTGCAAGGATGTTTTAGACTTGCTCATATGGTTTTATTAATATTAATGAGGCTGGTCAGAACATAATGGAAGTAAGAATTTCATGTAAGATTTTTTAATAGTGACCTTTATTCTATAAATCAAATATAGAAGTATGATTTCTGTTAAGAAAATGATATACTTTTTAGTTGCTCCGGTTGTTGCTTACTTTATGAGTACGAATTAACCAAGAAAACATAGCCTTAAACGATAATTGAAATACAATATGTTTGCTTGCGTAGTTTTTTCTATTAAAAACGTAATATCTAAGTGAAAGCTTAGAAAATGTTTCTATAATTATTGTAATTATCTTTTCCAAATTTATTTGTAATATTTGAAAAAAGGATACGATGCTAAAACCAAATATGTTACACAGGATTCTATACACCAATCAAGGAAACACAAGTTCACTTTTTTTATTTAAAAGTTTCAACAATCCTCCCCATGAATAAAATTGTCTTTTTTGTTCGAAGATATTTTGCCACCTAAATCAACATCATGCTATAGAAGGTAAGTGACTTTATGCAGTACTACGCAGAAAGAAAGAAATACGTCCGAAAAAAATTCATTAAATTTGAAATATGGGTATCTAAAGTATTTAATTCAACATATATTCTATCACGTTGACATGTTGACGCACATTCGAATCTATGATAATCTATTTGCATTTACCTGAATCGGACACAGATGATGGTGAAGGTCCTTATATTTTTCGTCACCAGAGAAAACATTAATCCTAGTTAAGTACAATATGGAACCAGCTCAAATTCAATCGACAAACTATTTAATCAGAAAAAATTAAAAAACTCTATAGGTTTTTTAATTCAGTAAGAGATATAGATGTCTTCATCATAATACTGTTTATGTAGGGATTTCAAATACTAAAATATAATGAGAATAAAAATAAATTCTAATTATATATGAAATTTTAGATATATGGAGCGTGATCATGTAATTTTGAGAAATATTATGCACCCGAACCACAACCCACTGGAATATAATATTTTTTATATGTTGTCCAGTCATTTTCCTGAGCCAAGAAAGCTCTTTTTGTTTGTTTGAGCAATTCAAAGTATTCCTTTTATAGTCAACTTGCTCAAATTTATTTTTCTCAGGATTAGGCTTTCTGCACTAATTTGCAAAATGACCACTCAAGCCACATTAAAAACACTTGAATTTGGATTTATCCACCATGTTTCTATTTGGCTTGGCTGCTCCAAAATTCTTTTTAAATTTAAGCTTGGAAAACCTTCTTAACAGGAAAGCTATATGTTCATCTATATCCTCCATTTCATCTTGACTAAGATGGTCTTCATGTTCAGCAACTAACCCCCTTCCTTTGCCTTCACAAACCCTAGAGTTTGGTGCAGATTCCACAGCTTCAACCTTTATCTCATTCACTCTCTCTTGTTCAACTACTAGTGCTATAGATCCTCCCTTTCTTCCTTCCTTTCTATATTTGCTCATCTTGTTCTAACTCAAGTTTATAAGTTTTCAGAATCCCATATAGTCTCTCCAAGGTAAACTCCTTGTAATCTTGTGAGTTTCTGAGAGAGACAGTCATAGGCTTTCATTCCTTTGGTAGAGATCTAAGGAACTTCAGGTTTGAATCTTTTGTCTGATAGACCCTTCCATGCAGCTTTAATGTATTTAGTAGTTTTTGAAATCTACTAAAGATGTCACTTAAAGATTCACTGTCTTAACAATCAAAATGTTCATACTGCTGGATCAGAAGTTGCATTTGTTTTCCCTCACTTGCTCAGTTCCATCACATATGATTTGAATTATAACCCAAATATCTTTAGCAGTCTTGCAGTTGATGACATTGTCACACATATCTCTATCAAGACCATTGAACAGAATATTCATGGCCTTCTTGTCTTTGTGTACTTGTTCAATAACTTTATCTGTCCATTCTGCTTGTGGCTATAATTAAACATTCACAACATGAAGTCTGCTCTTTAGTAGTACTCTCGGACACCTACCAATATATCTCAAGTACGGATTTGACACTCTCAGTCTCAAGTCTCAACTACAACTGAACTCAAGATAATATAATTCAAAAATGGCCAAATTTTTGGTTTGGCTATTTTATGTACTCGCACTGTGTGTTGCATCTGCTAATGTAAGTGCCCACGATAGTTGGCCTTATGTTTATTCATCTCCACCACCCACATCATGGTATGCATACAAATCACCACCTCCACCGCCAACACTCTATTCCTATATATCGCCACCACCTCCATATATCTATAAATCTCCGCCACCTCCATCCCCATTCCCGCCTCCACCATACATGTATAAATCACCACCTCCACCATCCCCCTCTCCCCCACCTCCTTACATTTACAAATCTCCACCACCCCCAACCCCATCACCACCTCCTCCTTATATTTACAAGTCTCCGCCACCTCCATCCCCATCACCACCTCCTCCTTACATTTACAAATCGCCACCACCTCCGTCGCCATCTCCTCCACCTCCTTATGTCTACAAATCGCCACCACCTCCATCCCTATCACCACCTCTTCCCTACATTTACAAATCCCCACCCCCACCATCACCACCTCCTCCCTACATTTACATATCACCCCCACCACCATCCCCATCTCCTTCACCGCCTTATGTCTACCAATCTCCACCACCTCCATCCCCGTCACCACCCCCTCTAACAAATATAATGAAGAAGAAAATGTAATTAACTATTTTGATAACAAGAACTGTATTTTACATTATGAAGTAATTGATTAGTGCTGAGTAAGATGGATCTACTTTTATATACAAGACAAAATACTCTAACAAACTTTCTTAAATGTTGAATGGTGATTGGCTGGCTTCCTTGTTAAATCTGATTGGTTGACTGGCTTGAGTCTCTGATTGGTTGACTCACTTGAGTCTATATTGATATCATCCCCCTCAAGTTGGATGGCTGGTGAAGATTACAGACATTCAACTTGGAGCTTAAGTTGAGCAGAGAAGCAGCACCAAGAGCCTTCGTTAGCATATCAGCTGGCTGCAAATGTGTGGGAATATGAAAAGCAGAAATCAGACCTTGCTGCATTTTTTCCCGAACTACATGACAATCAATTTTGATATGTTTTGTGCATTCATGAAAGACAGAATTAGATGGTATGTAAATAGCAGAACAAGAGTCACAATGAAAAGGGACCGGAAGCTTAGGATACACCTGAAAATCTTCAAGAATAACAACAAGCCATGTAACTTCACAACAGGTGGCAACCATGACCTGATATTCAGCTTCAGCACTAGATTGAGACACTGTGTGTTGCTTTTTACATTTCCAAGCCACCAAAGTGTTTCCAAGCAGAATACAATATCCGGTGAGAGATTGACGAGTTGCCTGACACCCACCCCAGTCAGAATCACAATAGGCAATGAGGTTTAGAGGAGATGTAGCAGCAATAAGTAAGCCCTGTCCTGGAGATTGCTTGATATACCTTAATACTTTATAAGCAGCAGTTAAATGATCAATACGAGGAGATGCAAGATGTTGAGACAGAATGTGTACTGAATATGACAGATCTGGATGAGTAATAGTAAGATAAACCAATTTGCCAACAATTCGTCGATATAAAGTAGAGTCTTTGACATTGAGCAGATTAGAGTAGTTATCAGTAAGATGATGATTCTGCTCCATAGGAATAGATGAGGGTTTGGCAGATAACATACCAGTTTCTGTTAACAAATCAAGTACATACTTTCGTTGATTAATGTAAAACCATCATTTGACCTAACAACCTCTAAACCAAGGAAATATTTGATAGGTCCAAGATCCTTGATTTTAAACTTGGACAACAGACATTGTTTGACATTCTGAATTATAGAAGCGGCAGATCCAGTCACCAAAATCTCATCGACATAGACTAATACCGCGCAGAAGCTTCCAGCTTGGTAATAGTAAACAAACTATTATCACTGTGAGATTGTGTAAAACCATAATCCTTAAGAGCCTGAGAGATCTTAGTGAACCAACACCGAGGAGCCTGCTTCGGACCATATAATGATTTTTTAAGTAAACAAACAACATTGGGAGGGAGTTGTAACTTAGTGAGGAACTGATAACCAGGAGGTAATCGCATATAAACTGTTTCCTCCAAGTCACCATGTAAAAATGCATTAGTAACATCCATTTGAGAAACATCCCAATTCTTAGAAGCTGCCACAACAAGCAAGATTCTAACTGTTTTCATTTTCGCAATAGGTGCAAATGTTTCAAAATAGTCTAAGCCATGTGTTTGGGTGAAGCCTCTAGCCACTAAACGAGCTTTGTATCGATCAATAGTGACATCAGGAAGGTATTTGATCTTAAACAGCCATTTGTAATCAACAATGTGATGATCAGTAGGGGTTGGAACTAATGTCCATGTATGATTATCCTCAAGAGCTTTAATTTCAGTTTTCATAGCTTTAAACCATAGAGGATTAGGAGAGGCTTGTGCAAATGTATAAGGTAATTTGACAGGGGTAATAGCAGCTGTGAAAGCTTTATAGGAAGGAGAGAACTTATCATAAGACAAATAATGACTAATAGGGTATGGAGAAGACAAACCTGACCCTGAAGGAGGAGATATAGTAATTGCATGAGTAGAAGGTAACCCAACAAAGTCTTTAAATTTTTTAGGAGCTTGTCTGACTCTAGTAGGTCTAGTAGATGTGATAATTGGTTGAGATGTATGAGTCTCTGGATTGATATGTAACTGTACCAGATGAGTCTCAGAATTGAGCTCTATAAAAGAAGGAGAGTCAATATCATCTAGACCTATATAAAGTATAGGGAACAAAGGTGTATCTGATGATTTAGCATTTAAAGTGTCTGTGGACTTAAACGGAAAAATATGTTCAACAAAGTTGACATCTCTAGACATGAGGCTCTTTTGAGTTTGTAGATCCAGAATTTTATACCCTTTCTTACCATGAGGATAGCCAATAAAAACTCCTTTGATGACTCTAGAAGCAAGTTTATCTGACACATTGGTGTTGGTGGCATAACACAGACACCCAAAAACTTTAAGAGTCAAATAATCTGGTTCTTTATCAAATAATAACTGAAAAGGAGTTTTATAATGGAGAAGCTTAAAAGGAAGCATATTAATAAGATGAGTGCAGTCAATATAAAGTCTCCCCAAAAAGAATTTGGGAGATTAGATTGAAATTTGAGGGCTTTGGCAATATTAAGTAGATGTTGATGTTTTCTTTCAGCTCTGCCATTCTGTTGGGGAGTTCTAGCACAAAAAGTTTGATGCATAATGCCCAGAGAGGTAAGATATGAAGTAAGATCTTGATTGGTAAATTCAGTCCCATTATCAGATCTTATGATTTTTATGACTTTATCAAACTGAGTTTTAACATATGATATAAAATTTCTGATCAGATTTGGCACTTGAGTTTTATGATGAAACAAGAAGGTCCATGTAGCCCTAGAATAGTCCTCAACTACTGTAAGAAATAACTACAGTTATTATGAGTACATTGACTATAGGGGCCCCAGACATCTACATGAACTAGATCAAATAAAGCAGAGCTTTGAGATTGACTGGAAGAAAAAGGAAGTCTATGTTGTTTAGACATATGACATATATCACAAGCATTGAATTGACTAGACATATCATCAATGAATTTTAATTTCTGAAGAACTCCAGTAGAGGGATGACCCATTCTGGAGTGCCATAAACTGGCATTGTCAATAGAAGTAACATTACATTTCTTATTATTGAGAGTAGTATTAGCAGAATTTAACATACAACTCAAAACAGGTAAACAAGACAGTTTGGAGGCACTGAGTTTGTACAGACCATCATGCAAGTTACCAATCTCCCTGTCCTTCTTCAAAGTAGGGTCCTGTAGATAACAAGTATTGGCAGAGAAATATAGAAGACATGAAAGATCATATGTGAGTTTGGCAATGGATATGAGATTACATTCAAAGTGAGGTACACATAACACCTCATGAAGGACCAAAGTAGGATTTAAACACACATCACCAATATGAGTAATAGTTATTGTGTTACCATTAGGTAAATATAGTTGTGAATTTAAAGATTTGATATTAGTCATAAATGTTAGATGACCATTGATATGATTTGTGGCTCCAGAATCTAAAATCCATGAGTCACAATGATCAGTGGTAGTAGTAAGCACATAATTGACACTAACTATTGAACAAGAAAAATTACCAGCAAGTTGAGAGCTAGTAGCATTAATATTCCAATTGGTGTTCATTTTGAGGGAATCTTGAATCATTTTGGATAATTGTTGACATTGTGCAGCTGAGAACATAGATGACTCATTGCATTCAGTAGCTGTAGACTTAGTAGATGTAATTCCTGAGACATGAGACCCGAGATCAGACGTAGAAACATGAGCAGCAGATTTTATAGAAGCAGGTTGAGCTAGTTTCTTTGGTTTAGGCTTAGGTTTTCCAAACAACCTGTGCCAATCAGGGTAACCATGTAGACAAAAACATTTGTCTCTGATGTGTCCAGAATTATGACAGTAATCACAGAACAAGTCTGTAGAGCTTTGTTTCTTAGCAACAGTTTGGCCATTATTTCCAGGTTTAGATCTAAACCGTCCACTGTACTTAACACCCATGGCCATAGCATCTGAAAGAGGATTCTGAGCAGTTTTGGCAAAATCTCTCTGAGATTCTTCTTGCAGTAACAGAGAGAAAGCTTGAGACAGAGTAATGATAGGATTCATCATTAGCAACTGGCCTCGAATAGTAGTATATTGATCATTTAGCCCCATCAAGAACTGACTTAACTTGATAGCATCTTCATATTTCTCCAATTTCTTAGCATTATCACAGGCACAATTGTTATTAACACATACACATTTTGGAATGGGATTGAGATTATCTATTTCAGACATAAGAGTTCAGAACCTAGTAAAGAAGGTTGTGATACTCATAGAGCCTTGTTGAATAGATGCTAGTTCCTTTCGTAACTGAAATGTGCGAGGCATGTTAGATTAAGAAAATCGGACTACTAAATCATCCCAAATCTCCTTAGCAGTGGTGAAATAGGCCACACTATTACGAATCTCAGTAGAAATGGAGTTTAATAACCAAGACAACACCATATTGTTACAACGAATCCATAAGCTATAAAGAGGTGAAGTAATAACAGGTGTACTCAAGGTTCCATCTATTAAAACTAATTTCATCTTAGCAGATAACACAATTTCAACAGATCTACTCCATTGATTATAATTCTGATCAGTCAAGAGCTGAGTGACTATGGGAGTACCTGGATTGTCAGAATTTTGCAGGAAGTACGGATGATTAACATCAAAAATCTTTGTATGTTGTTGTGAACCTGATGCAGAAGATGAAGCTCCAGCAGTAGCAGCAGCATAGCTCATCGTCATGATTAGAAATTACACAATATAAGAATGATGAAGTTGTAAACCCTAATTTGAGTAATTGTACGGACAAACAAGCAACTGTATGAATTAAACTAAAAAAAACAGATGAATACGATTGTCAAACTTGAAACAGATGAAGATGATTGTGATCTGTACAGATCGAAATCGGAGAGAAGATGAAGATCAATGTAGCGGATGTAAGTGTATGAATCATGACGGCTCTGATACCATGACAAATATAATGAAGAAGAAAATGTAACTAACTATTTTGATAACAAGAACTGTATTTTACATTATAAAGTAATTGATTAGTGCTGAGTAAGATGGATCTACTTTTATATACAAGACAAAATACTCTAACAAACTTTCTGAAATATTGAATGCTGATTGGTTGGCTTCTTTGTTAAATCTGATTGGTTGACTGGCTTGAGTCTCTGATTGGTTGACTCACTTAAGTCTATATTGATATCACCCTCCCTACATTTACAAATCCCCACCCCCACCATCGCCATCTCCTCCACCTCCTTACGTTTACAAATCGCCACCACCATCCCCGTCACCACATCCTCCATATATTTATAAATCACCGCCTCCACCATCCCCCTCACCTCCACCTCCTTATATTTACAAATCGCTGCCACCTCCATCACCATCACCACCTCCTCCATACGTATACAAATCACCACCACCACCATCCCCATCTCCTCCACCTCCTTATACTTATAAATCTCCACCACCTCCTCATTACATTTACAAAACTAAACCAGTATCATCACCATCACTACCACCTTCACCTGCTCTATCTCCCTCAATGGTACCATCTCCCTCAAGTCAGGAATACTACTAATCTTCTCCATCTCCATCAATGACTCCATCAATATCAAGTCTAGAATACTACAACACTTCTCCACCACCTCATTAATTAACTAAATGCTTAATCACATTGCGATATTTAGAAAGGTTTTGATGAACAGATTCATGTCGATCAAAGCTGGCTTATTAAATTTTAAAAGTATTGTTTCCTCCTAATTGTTCGAAACTATAAAATCAATGTTATTTCATCTTGTAGCAGGTATTACCATCATCATTCATTATCGTCTTTTTCGAAACTTTCAGTAATTTCTTAACACTGATCTCTATTTCAAGCACTACAAGAAAATAGGGTTAAATACAACTGATTTAAATTCGACTGGTGTTAAATTTGACCGCAGGCGGTCGAATCCCTTCGACACGGCTAAATTCGACTGGCCTCGGTCGAAATCCAGCGGTCGTATTTACAATCAATTTTAACTGAAAATGGTTGAAATTAAAACAGTCAAAATTCAACCGATCGAATTTAGCTCCTAAATTCGACCAAATTTTTTTTCCGGTCGAATTTAGCCCAAATAAAAAACTGGAGGGAATTTTCCCGTAAAATATTTTATTTTGCACTCCTAAATTTAACCGATTTTAGTCAAATTTTTTATTTAAAAATGAAGGGAAATTTGCTCATACTTTTAAAGTTTTTGAAAAGAAGTGAGGGAAATTTCCCGCCCTTTTCGAAATTATATTTCAATGGAATTAGGTTGTATTTAAGATTTTTCATAATTTTAATTTTTAATAAAAAAACCTATTTAATGATAGTGAATATTTTGAAATTATGAATATTGGGGAGAATATTTTTATTGACATCCGTATTTTTGGATCGATGAAAAATATTTTTTAAAAAATCGTAATACCAATTCAGGATTAAACACTAGTTAGTTGTATTAGTCAAACTGATGCTTGATTTTAAAAATGGCAAACCAAATAAAATTATTTTAATCTGAAACTTAAGTTATATTACTAATATATATATATATATTTATTGACATCCCTACGGTTGGATCGATGAAAAATATTTTTTAAAAAATCGAAATAGCAATTCAGGACTAAACACAAGTTACTTGTACTAGTCAAACTAATGTTTGACTTTTAAAATGGCAAACCAAATAATATTGTTTTGATCTAAATTTTTGTTATATCACTAATATATATATATATATATATATATATATATATTTATTTTTTAACATCCGTACGGTTGGGTCGATGAAAAATATTTTTGAAAAAATCGAAATACCAATTCAGGACTAAACACTAATTAGTTGTACTAGTCAAACTAATGCTTGATTTCTAAAATGGCAAACCAAATAAAATTATTTTGATCTGAAACTTAAGTTATATCACTAATATATATATTTATTGACATCTTTATGGTTGGATCGATGAAAAATATTTTAAAAAAAATTTGAAATAGCAATTCAGGACTAAACGCTAGTTAGTTGTACTAGTCAAACTAATGTTTGACTTTTAAAATGGTAAACCAAATAAAATTGTTTTGATCTAAACTTTTTGTTATATCACTAATATATATATTTTTTGACATCCGTACGGTTGGATCGATGAAAAATAATTTTAAAAAAATCGAAATACCAATTCAGGACTAAACACTAGTTAGTTGTACTAGTGAAACTGATGCTTGACCTTTAAAATGGCAAACCAAATAAAATTGTTTTGATCTCAAATTTTCATTATATCCCTAATATATATATTTATTGACATCTGTATGGTTGGATCTATGAAAAATATTTTTTAAAAAATAGAAACACCAATTCAGGATTTAAACACTAGTTGATTATACTAGTCAAACTGATGCTTAACTTTTAAAATGGCAAACCAAATAAAATTGTTTTGATCTGAAATTTTCGTTATATCACTAATATATATATTTATTGACATCCGTATGGTTTGAGCGATGAAAAATATTTTTTTTAAAATAGAAACACCAATTCAGGACTAAACACTAGTTAGTTGCACTAGTCAAACTGATGCTTGACTTTTCAAATGGAAAACCAAATAAATTATTTCGATCTCAAATTTTGGTTATATCACTAATTTATATATCTATTGACATCCATACGGTTGGATCGATGAAAAATATTTTTGAAAAAATCGAAACTCCAATTCATGACTAAACACTAGTTAGTTGTACTAGTCAAACTAATGTTTGACTGTTAAAATGGCAAACCAAATAAAATTATTTTGATCTGAAATTTTGGTTATATCACTAATATATATATTTATTGACATCCGTACGGTTTGATCCCTGAAAAATATTTTTAAAAAATCGAAACAATTCATGACTAAACACTAGTTAGTTGTACTAGTCAAACTAATATTTGTCTGTTAAAATGACAAACCAAATAAAATTATTTTGATCTAAAACTTTGGTTATATCACTAATATATATTTATTGACATCCATACGGTTGGATCGATGAAAAATATTTTGGAAAAATCGAAAGACCAATTCATGACTAAACACTAGTTAGTTGTACTGGTCAAACTGATGTTTAACTGTTAAACTGGCAAACCAAATAAAATTATTTTGATATGAAATTTTTGTTATATCACTAATATATATATTTATTGGCATCCATATGGTTGGATCGATGAAAAATATTTTTAAAAAAATTGAAACACCAATTTATGACTAAACACTAGTTAGTTGTACTAGTCAAACTGATATTTGACTGTAAAGATGACAAACCAAATAAAAACTTTTTGATCTGAAATTTTGGTTATATCACCAATATATATATCTATCAATATCCATCTAGTTGGATCGAAGAAAAATATTTTCAAAAAGAATCAAAACATCAGGACTAAACACTAGGTAGTTGTACTAGTAAAATTGATGTTTTACTTTTAAAATGGAAAACCAAATAAAATTATTTTGATCTAAAAACTTTGGTTATATCACTAATATATATATTTATTGACATCTATAGGGTTGGATAGTTGAAAATTATTTTTAAATTCACTAGGTAGTTGGATAGTCGTATGAATATTAATATAAAGAAATCCCTTGAAATATCAAAATATATAATAAATTAAAATAAAATCTATTTTTACGTTAAATCTCATCAAATCCATTCATGAGAGTAAATAAATAACATCTCTTTCATTGTCCACCAACTTCAAAAGCTAATAACATTTCTTTTTGAAAACCTAAAAACTTGAACTTGACACTAAAATATTTATTTTACTTCTCTTTTTTACATTTACAAATACATTATCCACCGATCAATTTTTTACTCAATAAAGCAAATTGTGGGATCAGATTTTAGGCCCAATTATAAAGACCAACAAACCCTGTTCAAAACCCCATCTCAAAACCCTACAAATCATTACTACTTCATGTACGTCGCGCCACCATGTTCACATACATTAATCAGTCGTCTGTATCTGACTCTCCAATTTTTTTTGTTCAATCTCTCTCTCCCTCTCCAAGTAAGAGATGATGGTTAATTGTTGCAAAGATCAGCGGAAAATTAAAGTGATCAGCCAGGGCAGCTTCCGATCCCCAGAAGCTCGTCTCTAAAGCCGATAAATTGTACTCTCTCTCTTTCTCTATCTCTCTCTCTCTCTCTCTCTCTCCCTCCCTCCCTCCCTCCCTCACTCTCTCTCGCTCTCTCGCTCTCTCTCTCTCTCTCTCTGTTACGTGTATCTCTGATTCAATTAGTTTATCTTTTATTTTAATTAGGAGGCGAGAAAGGTAAGACAATTCATTCAAAACCCAATCCGCAAAAGGCCTAGCCGGTCACTCGAAACTTTTTCAATTTATTATTATAAAGAGCCAGAGGAATGCTCTACTCATTACTGTTGCTCATTGTTCATTGATTCTTGGCAGCATCAACTTGTTTGTCCAAATGCCTCAACTAGACTTAGCAATACAGCTTCTTCTGTGACTCTGTTAAATCTTAATTTGTCGGAACCCAGTTCGTTTCGGTTGTTTTTCTATTCAAGAAACCTGTCAAGAAAGAATGTTTGTGCTTCTTTTAATTTTAATAGGTCTTCAGTTGTTTGTTCTATGAAACCCCGAAGCAGAATTAATTCCGTTCCGGTGAAGAGTAATGAGGTGGAGAATGGGATTATGTTTGATAAAGCAGTTGGAAAGAGGACGGATATAAAGAAGATTATGATTCTTGGTGCTGGTCATGTTGTTATTGGACAAGTGTGTGAGTTTGATTATTCTGGGACTCAGGCGTGTAAGGCGCTTAGAGAGGAGGGGTATGAAGTTATTCTGATTAATTCTAATCCAGCTACTATTATGACTGATCCTGAGACAACGAATATGACGTATATTGAGCCAATGAAGCCTGAATTAGTTGAGCAAGTATTGGAGAAGGAGAGACCTGATGCTTTGTTACCGACAATGGGTGGGCAGACAGCGCTTAACCTTGCAGTGGCGTTGGCAGAAAGTGGGGCACTTGAGAAAATACGGAGTGGAGTTGATTGGTGCGAAGCTTGATGCAATTAAGAAGGCTGAAAGATTTTATGCAAGGATGAAAGCCATTTTGATCGTTTGGGATTGTTTTATACTTCTGTTTAACTATTTGATTATAAAACAGTTAGATTGACTATGGTAAATCTTAATTCAGTTTGCGGGACCGTTTTGTAAACCAAGTAATTGCTTATGTGATTAAAAACCACCCGTTTGATCTTTATGAAATTCTGGATCTTTGGTTTTGTTTGTATGGAGCACTAATATATGCTGTTTTTTTTTAAATTAATTTGTTAAAATTGATTGATTTCGGTCGAATTTATTTTACAACCAAAAGCAGTTAAAATTAATTTTTGGCCACATACAATTGAATTTATGTTTTGGGCGGGACTTTCAAACTTTTTCGAAAATTTTAATTATTGTGGTGGGATTTTAAATTTTAAATTGATAAATTAATTTGACTGCCTCAGGTCGAATTCTTTCGGTCGAATTTAAGCGGTTGTATTTTTCCGGTTGTAATTAGACGGTCGAATTTAGTTAAATATGACCGAACTTCTAAATTCGACTCCCTTTATTACAACCGATTCAAAATCGGTCGAAATTAGGTAAATTCGATCGCGCGCGGTCGAATTAAGCTAAATTTGACCGATTTTTCCAGTCGAAATTAGCATTTTTTCTTGTAGTGAAGTACACGAGCATATTTACGTAATTATCATTCTTTTACACCAAGCATTTTCCTTCTTTTAATAATGGCTTGGATATCTTGGAGGTATTCAAATTTAATATTTGTAATTAATCGAGGATGTGCTATGCTATTTTGTGTTTATATTTGAACACGCTAAAAATTGGTAACTTTTCTACGGATATTTAGCACAAATACTTGCACTAATTCCCAAATCCAAGGATCAAAGAAGAAGCTAAATATTTAAAACCACATTTTCTCGATGAACTCCATCTCAATTGGCTTAAGAGTGAATTGTTCTCAAATACAACTAATCAAGGTGAATTGAAGTCATGAGAAGTAATGATTTTCTTTCTTATAGAATTGTGTTACAATTGAGTGACTTATTTTTTCGATTATTATTGTGGCTCAATTATGATATACGAATCTAATAAATAAATTTATAGGTAGTGGACCTTATGCAATCTCGTCCTTTTAAACTAGTGGGCCTAGACTTTTGACTTTATTGAGTCTTGAGTAGATCATAATTTTTTCGGCCTTTGGGGCCTAAGTAATGCAACATTAATTATCGAGCCTTAATAATTGAGCCTTACAAAATGAACCATTCTCTAATTAATCAACGTCGCATTAAATGCGCCTAAGGGTTATATTATGCCCCCAATTTCGGGGAAATATTTAGAGGTTTCGCGAAATTTAAGTTCACGTTCTTCTCCGGTATCATTTCATTATTTTGTGATGAGGAACCTACACATTTAAAACGATTGGCCTTATTCGTGTCTCGGAATTTTTGCCATTTTTCAACTATATTTCCTTTATTTTTGATATATTTATCAAAATATATTGTGCCATCTTTATGATTTTTTATAAACTATTTCCCTATTTTTCTATAATTTTCACATTTTTAAGATTTTTCTGTAACTTTTCTAGTTTTTTGTAGTTTATTAAAATTTATTTTCAAATTGTCAACCAGTATTCACGACTTGGTTTTGAACTAGAATCTTTGTCGAAAACATAGCAAACTCTGGCTTCCTGGTCGAAGCATTTCGACCAGGATCGACGACTTGGTTTTCAACCTGGACCGAGGTCGAAATGAGGGTCATAGGGCTGTCAATTTCGTGTTACGTGTCGGGTTTGTGATGGGTCATATTCTTAGATCAAAATTTCAGTCTGACACTAAACCGGCCCTGAAATTTTTTTACCCGCAAAATATTGACACTAACCTGATCCATTCATTAAACGGGTCACCCGACCCGCTAGTGGACAAATATTTTATCTACTAGTGATATAGTTATTTAAATAATTTAGTAGATTTAATTGAATATTTTATTTATCAAGCCATTATATATGATTATTTCTTTTGTTTGTGTTGTATTATGAACAAAATACATTTTTAAGTTTAAAAATATTATTTTATATAATGAAATTATTCAAGACGTGTTAATTAATTGAAATATATATATACATATATATCATTTAAAATATAAAGAAGATAATAAAAAATGATTGAACATTCATAAGTATATGTTTAATTTATCAATTATATTAGTAGTATATTATTTATATTATTTTTTTTAAATATATTTTCACGGGTTATGCGGCTCTGGTTCGAGTTAACCGGGCGCACCCGTAACTTGTCTTTTTTAATCGGGTCAATTTCAGGTCTGACATGTTTTCCACATAACCTGTATAGATACAACCCTAAAGAGTATAAATTCATGTCGGGTTGTCGGGTCGTGTCCAATCTTGACAGTCCTAAACTTTTTGGGACCTCTAGTCGAAGCAATTTGGCCATGACTCATGGCCTGGATTTCGACCAGAAATGAGTTTGAAATTTGGGTTGTTTTAGGAACCTCTAGTCGTAGAAACTCAACTAGGATCCATAACCTATATTTCAACTAGAAATGAGGTCAAATTTTAGGACATTTTAGGGACCTCTAGTCGTAGTAATTCGACTAGGATTCATGACCTAAATTTCGACTAGAAATAAGGTCAAAAATGCAGGTCTTTTTGTTGTGCCGCTTTGGGCTATTTTGCTTGTTTTAAATTATATATGGAGTTTAAATTTAGATTTTATGTCTTTCTAAATTTTATTTGGATTGGGCTTTTCTTTTAGGCCTTTGTTGATACTGGGTTTATAGCCCATTTCAAGCCCAAATTGTTCGAGAATCCTCTTGAACTTTCTATTATTATTATTTTTTCCCTTTAATTTCAAAGAAATGTCTAGGATATTCTAGATTGTGTTCCTTGTTCGTGCTCTAGATGCATTTTGTACCTCAAAATTCAAAATAAATCTCAACGTCCCGACTATGTACAAAATAGAATGTCATTTATCACCTACCCATGTCTTTCACAAATCATTTTAGTTATATATTATTAAACTATTTATTAGTTATAAAGTTCTTTTATGCTCACATTATTGTGTCCATTGTCCTTCTTGGTCTCGATAAATAGTTTTAATGAAAATTTGTTTGGTGTTTGTGATTTATCCTGGTTATATATATACATATATATATATCGATCATTGTGACAAGTTTAATTTATTTTTTACTCAAAACATATTCAATCTATATGGAAGATTTTCTAGTGTTGCAAGGATGTTTTATACTTGTTCATATGGTTTTATTAATATTAATGAGGCTGGTCAGAACATAATGGAAATAAGAATTTCATGTAAGATTTTTTAATAGTGACCCTTATTCTATAAATCAAATATAGAAGTATAATTTATGTTAAGAAAATGATATACTTTTTAGTTGCTCCAGTTGTTGCTTACTTTATGAGTACGAATTAACCAAGAAAACATAGCCTTAAAAGATAATTGAACTACAAAATGTTTGCTTGCGTAGTTTTTTCTATTAAAAAGTAATATCTAAGTGAAAGCTTAGAAAGTGTTTCTATAATTATTATAATTACCTTTTTCAAATTTATTTACAATATTTGAAAAAAGGATATGATGGTAAAATCAAATATGTTACACAGGGTTTTATACACCAATCAAGGAAACACAAGTTCACAACAATCCTCCCCATGAATAAAATTGTCTTTTTTGTTCAAAGATATTTTGCCACCTAAATCAACATCATGCTATAGAAGGTATGTGACTTTATGCACTACTACGTAGGAAGAAAATAAATACGTCCGAAAAAAATTCATTAAAATTTGAAATATGGGTATCTAAACTATTTAATTCAACATATATTTTATCATGTTGACGCACATTCGAATCTATGATAATCTATTTGCATTTACCTGAGTCGGACATATATGATGGTGAAGGTCCTTATATTTTTCGTCACCAGAGAAAACATTAATCATAGTTAAGTACAATATGGAACCAGCTCAACTTCAATCGACAAACTATTTAATCGGAAAAAAAGAAAAAACACTATAGGTTTTTTAATTCAGTACAAGATATAGATTTCTTCATCATAATACTGTTTATGTAGGGATTTCAAATACTAAAATATAATGAGAACAAAAATAAATTCTGATTATATATGTAATTTTAGTTATATGGAGCGTGAACATGTAATTTTGAGAAATATTATGCACCCGAACCACAACCCACTGGAATATAATATTTTTTATATGTTGCCAAGTCATTTTCCTGAGCCAAGAAAGCTCTTTCTTTTTGTTTGAGAAATTCAAATTATTTCTTTTAATAGTCAACTTGCTCAAATTTCTTTTTCTTGGATTAAGCTTTTTGCACTCATTTGCAAAATGGCCACTCAAGCCACATTTAAAACACTTAAATTTGGATTTATCCACCATGTTTCTATTTGGCTTGGCTGCTCCAAAATTCTTTTTGAATTTGAGCTTGGAAAACCTTCTTAACAGGAAAGCTATATGTTCATCTATATCCTCCATTTCATCTTAACTAAGATGGTCTTCATGTTCAGCTACTAACCCCTTTCCTTTGCCTTCACAAACCCTAGAGTTTGGTGCAGATTCCCCAGCTTCAACCTTCATCTCTTTCACTCTCTCTTGTTCAACTACCAGTGCTATAGATCCTCATTTCTTCCTTTCTTTCTATATTTTCTCATCTTGTTCTAACTCAAGTTCGTAAGTTTTTAGAATCCCATACAGTCTCTCCAAGGTAAACTCCTTATAATCTTGTGAGTTTTTGAGAGAGACAGTCATAGACTTTCTTTCCTTTGGTAGAGATCTAAGGAACTTCAGGTTTGAATATTTTGTCTGAGAGACCCTTCCATGCAGTTTCAGTGCATTTATTAGTTTTTGAAATCTACTAAAGATGTCACTTAAAGATTCACTGTCTTCACAATGAAAATGTTCATACTACTGGATTAGAAGTTGCATTTTATTTTCCCTCACTTGCTCAGTTCCATCACATATGATTTGAATTGTAACCCAAATATCTTTAGCAATCTTGCAATTGATGACATTGTCAAACATATCTCTATCAAGACCATTGAACAGAATATTCATGGCCTTCTTGTCTTTGTATACTTGCTCAATATCTTAATCTGTCCATTCTGCTTGTGGCTTTGGAACAGTTTGCTCATCACATATAGCTCCTTCAATATCTGTAGCAACTTTTCTAGGGACATGAGGGCCTTTCTCAATGCAATCCACATAACTTTCATCTTGAGAGAGAAGATGCAGGTGCATTTTCACTTTTCAATGGTGATAGTTATCTTTATCCAAAAATGGAATCTTTACTCCAACATCCTTCCTGCTCATCTTGTTAGTTTCTTTGATCTTTAAACTCTTAGTGTATCAAGAGCTCGCTCTGATACCAATTGTTAATCCTAGAAAATCTAACAGTTGAATTACAGAAGGGAGGGTTAAATGTAATTCTTGGTTTCTTCTTGATTTTAAGAACTTCTCTAACAAATATACCTAATAGTGTTTGAATATGCAAAAGTGTGGAATGAGAGTATTGATGTATTCAAACACAAATACTTGCACTAATTCCCAAATCCAAGGATCAAATAAGAAGCTAAATATTTAAAACCACATTTTCTCAATGAACTCCATCTCAAATGGCTTAAGAGTGAATTGTTCTCAAATACAACTAATCAAGGTGAATTGAAGTCATGGGAAGTAAAGATTTTCTTTCTTATAGAATTGTGTTGCAATTGAGTAACTTATTTTTTTGATTATTATTGTTGCTAAATTATGATATATGAATATAATAAATAAATTCATAGTTTGTGGGCCTTATGTAATTTCGTCCTTTTAAACTAGTGGGCCTAGCATTTTAAGTTTATTGTGTTTTGACTAGATCATAATTTTCGGCCTTTGGGGGCTAAGTAATGCAACATTAATTACTGATCCTTAATATTTGAGCCTTACTAAATGAACCATTCTCGGTTTAATCAACGTCATATTTAATGCGCCTAAGGGTTATATTTTACCCATATCATATGCCCCCAATTTCGGGGAAACATTTGGAGGTTTCACGAAAGTTATGTTCACGTTCTTCTCCATGTATCATTTCATTATTTAGTGATGAGGAACCTACACATTTAAACGATTGGCCTTATTCGAGGCTATCTTATTTTATATGACAATTATAACAATTTCCCTTTATTTTCCCATATTTTTCATGTTCCTAGGATTTTTTTACCATTTTTCAAGTATTTTTCCTTTATTTTTGATATATTTATCAAAATATATTGTGCCATTTTTATGAATTTTTATAAACTATTTCCCTATTTTTCTATAAATATCACATTTTTTAAGATTTTTCTATAACTTTTCTAGTTTTTTTGGGATTTATCAAAATTTATTTTTAAATTTTCAACTAGTATTCACGACTTGGTTTTCGACTGGAATCTTGGTCGAAAACATGGCCAACCCTGGCTTCCTGGTCTCAGCATTTCGACCAGGATTGACGACTTGGTTTTCAATCAGGACCGAAGTTGAAATGAGGGTCATTTTATGGCTGTCAATTTTGGGTTAGGTGTCGGGTTCGTGACAGGTCATATTCTTAAATCAAATTTTCGGTCTGACATTAACCCGACCCATTCATTAAACAGGTCACCCAACCCACTAATGGATGAATATTTTATCTACTAGTAGTATAGTTATTCAAATAATTTAGTAAATTTAATTGAGTATTTTATTTATCAAGCCATTGTATATGATTATTTCTTTCGTTTGTGTTGTATTATGAAAAATATACATTTTTAAGTTTAAAAATATTATATTTTGTGTAATGAAATTATTCAAGACATGTTAATTAATTGAAATTCATATATATATATATATATTGAAAAATAAAGAAGATAATAAAAATGATTGAAGCTTCATAAGTTTAAGTTTAATTGATCAATTATATTAGTAGTATATTATATATTAATAATTTTTTCAATATAGTTTCACTTATGTGGGTCGGGTTCCAATTAAGCGGGCGCACCGGTAACTTGTATTTTTTATTCGGGTCAATTTTCGGTCTAACCTGTTTTCGACATAACCCTGTATGAGGATAGTCCTAAATCATAAAATTCGTGTTGGGTTGTCAAGTAGTGTCCAATCTTGACAGGCCTAAACTTTTTGGGACTTCTAGTCGAAGCAATTTTGCCAAGACTCGCGACCTGAATTTTGACCAGAAATGAGTTCAAAATTTGGGTTATTTTAGGGACCTTTAGTCGAAGAAATTCAACCAGGATCCATGTCCTATATTTCAACCAGAAATAAGGTTGAAGTTTGGGTCATTTTAGGGACCTCTAGTTATAGTAATTTGACCAGAATTCACGTCCTGGATTCTGACCAAAAATAAGGTAAAAAATGCAGGTCTTTTTGATGGGCCAACTTTGGGCTATTTGGCTTTCCAAATTAAATTTGGAATTTAAATTTAGATTTTATGCCTTCTCTAATTGTTTTTGAATTTAGGCTTTTCTTTTGGGCCTTTGTTGATACTGGGTTAACAGCCCTTTTCAAGCCCAATTTGTTCAAGTATTCTCTTGAACTTTCTAGTATTGTTATTTTTTTCCTTTGAATTTCAAAGAAATGTCAGGAATATTCTAGATTGTGTTCTGTGTTCGTGCTCTAGACACATTCTATACCTCAAAAATCAAATTAGAACTCAACGTCCCGACTATGTACAAAATAGAATCTCATTTATCCCATACACAAGTCTTTCACAAATCATTTCACTTATATATTGTTAAACTATTTATTATTTATTAAGTTCTTTTATGCTCACATTATTGTGTCCAATGTCCTTATTGGTCTCGATAAATAGTTTTAATGAAAGTTTGTTTGGTGTTTGTGATTTATCCTTGTTTTATATGTATAATCGTTTCGTATATATATCGATCGTTGTGACAAGTTTAATTATTTTTTACTCAAAACATACTCAATCCATATGGAAGATTATTCTAGATGTTGCAAGAATGTTTTATACTTGTTCATATGGTTTTGTAAATATTAATGAGGCTGGTCAGACCATAATGCAAGTAAGAAATGCATGTAAGATTTTTAATGGTGACATTTATTCCATAAATCAAATATAGAAGTATGATTTATGTTAAGGAAATGATATATTTTGTAGTTGCTCTGATTGTTGCGTACTTTATGAGTATGAATTAACCAAGGAAACATAGATTTAAAAGATAAATGAACTATGGTATGTTTTCTTGCGTAGTTTTTTCTATTAAAAAGTAATTTCTAAGTGAAAGCTTAGAAAGTGGCTCTATAATTACTGTAGTTAACTTTTCCAAATTTATTTATAATATTTGACAAAAGGATACGATGCTAAAACAAAATGTATTATACAGGGTTCCATTTAACAACCCAACTAATAAAATTTCTCAAGATAATACTTATTTAAATCCAAACTCCATTAAAATCCGGCAAAACTTTTAATTCTTGATATAAAATACAACTAAATTACAAATAAATCAACAAACTCTAAAGAAAATCTAAGAAAATACAAAACTCCTCAATGTCTTGGAACTCGCACTCTTCCCCTTAAATAACCCACCTAAAAGAGAGAATACCTGCCGGAGGAAAACAAGAAAACAAAGGACCGGCAGTGAACGAAAGGCTCATATACGGATATAAAATAAAGCATAACTGAACAAAAATTAAAAGATGACGAGACTAAGAACACAACTGAATATCTGAATGAAGCACAATAATAATAGTGAATGAGACAATATAAAAAATGAATAATCAACTCACAAAAAAAACTAAATGCTTACCACCCAAAACTTATCATACTCTTACACATATCCTTATCAATTATACATAATAATCACAAATAATATAATCGAAAGAATAATGATAAAATGAAATCATACCATTACACATACTCTTACACATATTCTCACACTTACAAATAATACAAAAAATAGCTTACATATGAACATGGGAGACAATCTTACACTTACAGGATGTCCTACATTTTCGGTAATCCAGAAATATGTAGTCATCAAAACTTACGGGGGCTTGCACAGGACAAAGCAAATGCTACCCAATATCTTACAGGGGCTTGCACGACAATAAGTACGTGCTACCCAAAAGGCCAAATCATACACATACTAGCCTTGGCTATACGTGTCCCACAACTTCGGCGACATGCTCATACAATTTAAGTACATCGCATAGGAAGTGCCAAACACGAGATTATCCACTCGCGACAGATGTCTTACAAACTCCCAAGTCATACAAATAACATAAATAACTCAAAATAAATACTCAAAGATCACACACTCAAATATCTTACATCTCCAAAATCATATATAAATTTATCAAATAACTTCAAAACACAATAACTCAACATCACGAAACAAAATAACATAACAAACCACTAATTATTGATAAGCTCAAATCTGATCAGTTTCAAAGAATGTCAAATTACTACATAAAGATGAAGTCAAATGAAAAAGTACAAAACACGAAAGTCGTAGGAAATTCCGAGACCTTTCCAGAATGGTAAGGCTTGTCAAAAACGAACAAGTAACGAATTCAGAAAACAAATAAATGCGGACTGCAGAATGGAATAAGCCCCTGATTACAATTGTATTTTGATGTTTAAGACATCAAAATCACAGAATTTAGCAGCAGAATGTAAACGCAAATTGCAGATATCGAAAAGAGCTTTCCATAATGGTATTGCTCATAATATTTGAACAAATATTCAATTTAATATGATTTTTCAAAGGTTGGATATTCAAATCCCGAAGTAAAACAGGCAGGTCATATAAATTGCAGAAAAACTCATATTTAGAGACCGAGTTTCACAAATGGCAAGGAACTAAAGTTGTAGGAAATTAAAAGACCTTTCCGAAATGATCAAAATCAACAAATTCTAACAGATAATGAATTAGATATGAATTTAACAAGAAATCAGATCGTATACAATGAAGAATACGAAAACGAAAAACAAGAGAACAAAGAAGATATCCGTACACACCAATTCGAATTCGAAAAGAAAGAGTACAAAAAAGATGTCCGTACACACGAATTCGAATACGAAAATAAAGAGTACAAGAAATATATTCGTACACACGAATTAGAATTTGAAAAGAAAGAGTACAAAAAAAGATGTCCGTACCTCGAGATCTTAGTAACCGAGAATGCTAATAACGATTTCAGAACCACAAATCACAAGAACCCTAATTTCACCAATGCCAAATTCATAACCCTCCAAAAAGTTCTTGATATTTATCTCAATCTCCATCTATTTTATCTTTCTCTCTCCCTCTCTCCTCTCTTCTCTGATCAAAATAACGCAAACCCTAACTCTTCTCTTCCTTATCCCTTTTTTATTAAAACCCTCATTCTTTTTTAATAAAGCATTACTATTTTTTTAAAACTAATACTCTTAAAATAATATTCTGATTATAAATATAAAAATAAACTTACACAAACTAATTTAATTACAACATATTGATATTAATAAATAATTAAATCAAATAATCCAACTAAAAATAATTATAAAATATCGGGATGTTACATTCCATACATCAATCAAGGAATCACAAGTTCATTACGTCGTAAATGGCATACAACAATAGTTAAGTTATGTTATTACAACTCAAGAATATGTTACCGTAGCCCAAAAAAGGCTAAGGTAACATTAATTCGAAGTTGTCTGCATGCTACCTTAGCTATCAAAGGTAATATAGAATTGACCCTAATATAACATAAAATACAACATGCATCACATATTATTAATTAGCATACAATACTATTTTGTTATAAATAAAAGAGTAGTACCTCAATTAGACAAGCTGAAACTCGATTAGCCCGAAATCAGCCAAGCTAAAACTTAAACCCTCAATTAGCCAAACTAAAACGAAGAAACAAAATCAATTAAAAACGGAAGTTAACAAAAAAATCAAATAAAAAAAAATTCCCAATTTAAAAAAATACCTAATTTCAATTAGAGCCCTAAGATTGTGAGTTTAGTGTGAACCGTAAGTTTAGCTCTACCATTGCGTGGAACCCTTGAATTTGAAACCGTGAGAAAATGAGAGAGAGAAAAGTGAGAAAAAAATGAAGAGCGTGTATGTAGATAATATGTTGACTTAATGAAGCCCAAAAAAATTCAATCTCCCGCGTGTCCAAATTTTATCGATCCAAAATTTCCCTTGACTCAGCGCACTTTTTTTTTTAGTTTTTTTTATATATTATTCAGATTATACATTTTTTTAATTTTAGAATTTTAGAATTAATATCATATATGTATCACATTTTATAACTTTAAAAAATTAAATTCAATTTATAGAAATTAAATATCTTAATTTCACAATATTAGATTCAATTTATATAAATTTTAAAGTTATATATATGTATATATAATTTTTTTTATAAAATGTTAATATTTAATTTATTTATACCGTATAGTAACATACTTCTCATATATTACAGTGTGTAGCATTTTGGCATATATGGTAGCATGGTGAAAAGGCTATAGTAACATCAAATATTCAGTGTTTTGGTAGGCTAAGATGGTCGTATCTAATATAACAAAAAATTTCACTTCCTTAACATCCTTAAATCAAACTATTGTGATAGGTAATATATGGCGTAGTGGTTGAAGATTTCACAAATCGAGAGAAGCAAGGTGGGAGAGATCGAGCCGAATGAAGCCCATAATGAGATATCATAGAAATAAAAAGAAGAAGAGATTTTCACACTGAGTTCGAAACTTTGCGTTAAAGATTTGACAACTTGTTAAGTAATAAAATATTCTTGGAGGATTTGACGAGTTGGGTCATGTCCAAATATGACTATGTAATTGTTAATTTAGTACACTATGCCATATATGGCTTCTAGAAACCTCAAATTAGTGTTACTTTATACCCCAAAAAATATTTTCATATGCCAAAAGAGGCCTATTGCAATACTTTTTGGGTGTTGGATGAAAGGGAGTAACTGTATGTGTCTAACCTAACATCGGGGTCAATCTAAGGTAATACAACAATTTATGTTACTATAGATACCAATTGCAACATAATTTTTTATAGTATAACAACATAGATTTTATGTTGCAATAAAGTTACTAACTGGGAAAAAAATGGGCCACACATATGGGACTCACTGTGTTGTCTATGGAAACACACATATTGTAACATAATTGATGTTGCAAAAAAAATTTTATATATAATTTCATGTGTCACTTGAAATTATCCCAAAAACTTGAGTCATGTCAATGTTCATCCTTGGATTTTCTTCAATTAATTTATGGAGAACCAAGGTCACATTGTCTTGAACCTTCTTAAACTTGGCAACTTCATCAGAAAAATTCATGTTAAACTTGTCTTCTACATCTACAACGTATTATTTTATTTTGTTTGTCAACTTTTCTAAGCATGCATCTGATATATTTGGAGTATAATTTTTCAGTGCCTTCATGTCGTGTATGTCAATGAGCCATACTGGACCATGAGAGCTTTTTACTCTAGCAATTAGTTCCTCGATACCGTCAAGTGGTTTTGGTGAAGTGTGCTTTTTCTGAATTATTTCCTACAAAACAATATAGATAGTAGTTTCAATCAATAATGGACAATGGACTTGGAAGATAAAACACAGATTTAGGGATTAAATAAATTATAAATTAATTACAAATTTAAAGTTGGGAACATCTGAATTATTCTTGTACTTGCGTCCACGCTCGCGCTTCCGAGTTATAACAAAAACATGTGTATCCGATGGCTTCATATCTAATGGTTACACATCTGATGTCTGCTCATCTACAACCATTTTTGTTTTTCTAGAAAAATTAAACACACAATAATTAGCAAATCACCCCATTTACCAAAAAATATATATATTAATTTGTAAAGTATAATGTATCGTAATATATAATTGAGGAAATATAACTTAATATTAAACAAAAATAGATAAATAATATTAACTATGAAGCACAAGAACCTTGAAGACGAAGACTGGATAATAAACAGATAAAATTAATGCTCTAAGTATGTAACCAGGTCATGAAAAGAAGTTCATTAACATGTTCAAGCCTTCGTGAAGAATAAAATGTCAAAGGACTTCTAGTGACAATGAAATGTATTTATATGATGTATTAAAGATCAAGGGTTTTAGTGATTGAAGTAATGAATGACCAACAAGTTGTATTAGCTCAGAATAGTAAATAAATTGAGTGAATCCAATTTATTGTTAGTCATTTGTGAACCAGACCAGTGCATTAAGCGTCAACATATCATAAAAGGATTGATTTAATCATGCAAAAGAATTAGAACTAATACAACATAAAATGGATCAATGAAAATGATAAATTTAGTTGTATTTGAAAAACAAAGAAAATATGCTAAGTATGGGAGTCTATCACCCTAGGCGTAACTCAGCAAAAGTTTCTAAGGCGGGAAGTTTTACATCCCTTGTATGCATAACTTGGCACTTGGAACAAAGGAAATGAAGTGTCTCCTTGCTTTTAGGCGCAACATAGAATAAATTCTAAGTAAGAAATTGTACCTAGTAGCAAAGAGGCGAAAGAGAAGAACTAGTGACTCCTGTGTGCACAACTTAGAAGATAAACAAACAAGGAAAGTTTATTTCCCTGTGCGAACAATTGGAATTATTTCTAAGGCATTTGGTTCTCTAGTGGTCATAACTCAGGAGTATTATTTTTAAGAAAAACTATTTCCTTGTGGTCGCAACTTAAAAGAAAAATAGTCAAGGAAGTTCACTCTTTTTGCCACTTAGCACTTGGTAAATTTATTGAAATCAAAGGAGCAATTAATATGGTGCTTGGCTGAGAATAAGCCATGTGTCTAAAGTAAACTGAAGTCTACCCAGAAGAAGTAGAATGAAATCAATTCGTTCAGTTATTTTCCTCAGCTCCCAACTATATTTTTATGAAGTACCATTGAAGGCCAAATTTATTACCTTGTAAACATACTGTTATGTTTTTAAATTTATTGTAGCTGATCAACTGATTGATTGTAGTGTAGTAACCTCAAGGTTTATAATTATAAAATAATATATTTCTCAAATTATTTTGTGTCTATTTTGATTCTGTATATTTAACGAAGAATTTCAAACGAATCGAAAAAAATTGTAGTTATCTTATTCAACCCCCTTCTACGATACTTTGGGACTAATAATTGGTATCTGAGCTTGTTGATTGACATACAAATGAAGATGTGAAGAAAGAAACCAAATCAAACAAGTTCTTGGAAAACTTTCTTGAAATTTTTAAAATTTGTAAACTTCTCAATCTTGAAGTTTTTAAATTTTATATAATTTTAATTCCGCCAAGATGATGAAGAACCAAAGAATTGGAAGTATCAAAATTCCCCCGTTTGATCAAGAAAATTACAACCTATGGAAGAAAAAGTTGATGTTGTTCATTAAAGCTTCAAATCCATTATATATTGGGATATTACTGAATGGTCCTTATATTTCAATTGAAGTGGTTGCTGAATCGACTACCTCAACTGGTGTTAGAGTTTCTTCCAAATCTACCCCCAGGGATCCGTCCAAATATATAAAGACCGATAAGGAGTTGATAAGTCTGGACACAATCCTTCACCTCATAATAGTGGAATCAACTGATAAAGATATGAGTCATCAAATCTTAGGAGGTAATAGTGTAAAGGAAATAGGGGAAACCATTGAATTGTTAATGGAAGGTACTACTGAGTCAAGGAAAACAGAATGGATATTCTGACGACTAAATATGAGGCGTTTAAAATACAACCCGGAGAAATACTGTCTTCTGTTTTTGAAAGATATTCAAGACTGCTGAGCGAACTGAAATTATAAAAGAAAGTTTATTCGATGCGTGAGTCTAACAGGAAGTTCATGCTGACTCTACCAGTTCACTTGGAACAGAAGAACACATCCATAAGAGAAAGACTTAACTTTATCACCATGCCCCTAAATCTGATTTATGGAAAATGGAGAACCCATGAATTGGAACAAGAGCAAAGAGCTATAATCTATGTCCCTAGTTCTGTTGACAACAAGAGTACAAAACTTGCATAAACCACTGCATTTGTTGCTCATGAACCTGAAACTTCAGAAGTCAAGGTTACACCATCTTCGATAATCAAGGAAATTGTTGTAGCTGAAATTTCTCAAGGTAAGCCGAAAGATGAAAGTAAGTTTTATACTCAAGAAGAACTTGAAGAGTTGGAGGATAAATTGATGGCTTACATGGATTCAAAATTCAGTCATGTTAGATTTAGAAGAAAGCCCAACTACAAGTTAATGGGTTCATCTGACAGATTTCAGAAAGGAAGCTACTCGTCAAGTTCAAGCTCTAGAGGAGGTTACAAGTCAAGATGGGTAGACAAGAGCAAAACAAGATGTTACAACTGCAATAAATTGAGGTACTTTGCATCTGAATACAGAAAGCCCAAGGAAGCAAAGGGAAAAGATTCATATGAAAAGAACGAAACTTACAAAGATCTGAAGAGACAGAATGAGAAGCTGAAACAAAAGCTGAATGCATATGTCGTTAAGGAGAAAGGAAGAGCATACATTTCCGAAAAAAGCTGAGATGATACTGATTCAGATGAAGAGGAAGATTATGTGAATCTAGCTCTTATGACAGACTCTACAGAGGAATCACCACAATCATCTAAGGTTACTGAACTTACCACTATTGATATGTCTGAATCTGAATAAAAATCTATTATGCATGAACTTAATTTAGAATTATATAATGTTCATACAATCATGTTTGCATATAAACTTGAAAATGATAAGTTAACTTTTAAAGTTGAAAGTCTGGACTCTAGAAATAAAGAACTAGAATTTCTTGTAGTTGCCTTAGAAGACCTTAAATAGAAAATTGAGTACTTATAAAATAAGGTTAACTGCATAGAAGCCATTCTTAGAACGTAAATTGATGATTTAGAAAAGAAGTTACAGGCGTTTAAATATGTAGTTGTGGTTCAGAAGGAGATGATAGATAGTCAGATGTTTAATTCTAAAACATCTATAGGACTTGATTATTCTAAGTTAGCAGATAAGAAACATGTTGGTGCATCAGGGACACATATGTTTATCTCGGAGAAGGTACCATAAGTTATTAAGGATGTTATATCTCTGTTGTTCACTGAATCTGTTTCAGAACCTATAGATGACGTAAGTTTGTTGATCAATGAGGAATTGATTGTTGAGGATAAGGAGAAAGAGAAGGTAGAGGTATCCCCAAAGACTCTCAAGGTTTCAGTGAGTAAGGAAAAACCCAAAACTGACAAAAGTAACAAAGTTGATAAACAAGAACCAAACATAATTAAGAAATCAGACACCATAAATGACTCTAAGACTGATGGGAGTGTTAAGGTTAAGTCTAAGAAGAACACGAATGACAAGGTGGGTGTAAATAAGAAATCTAATTTTGCATCTTCCTCATCTACATCTAGAAAATTGTGTAATAAATGTAATTCTGCTGCACACCTTACACACGCATGAACAAAAGTTAAAGTAGAATCTATTGCATCTTCTAGTATGCCTAACATGCCTAACATGCCTCATTTTCATGAGCCTTATGGAGTAGCTGGTTGTATGTTATGTGCATTTTGTTATCATTTCTGAGTATTTTAAATCTTTTCATGCAACTGCTAACATTTGCACTGACACTAAGACAAGCATGAGTAATGAGCACACGCAGGCAAAGACTTTTGTACCTTCTGTCTCCAAGTCTAACAACAATGTTGAGACTAGCACTGAGAAGGAAATAGTAAAAGTGAAAGTTAATCCTGTTAAGGTTACTTTAAATGTTGATCTTGTTTCTACCCCTAAACCTTAAGGATCCAAGCAAGCTTGGGGTAACAAAGTATTCTTAATCAATCTGTGTTTGCAGGGTAAGGTACGAAAGGAAAAGATCATGTGGATTCTAGACAACGGGTGTTCTAGACACATTACAGGTGATAAGTCCCTGCTCACAGGTGTGGTTGAGAAAGTCGGCCCTATAGTTGCCTTTAGAAATGACAGGAAAGGATTTACTACGGGATATGGCAATTTGGAAATTGGGAATTTCATCATTGAAAACATCTCTCTTGTGGAAGGATTAAGCATATTTTTATGAGCGTCAGTCAATTTTATGATAAAGGATACAATGTTGATTTCAGACCAGAAAGGTGTTTAATCACTCATAGAAAAGATGAGAATCTTACTTTACAGGGAGTAAAAAAAGATAATCTGTTTGTAGCTGACTTAAGGTCTACCTGTGATGGGATGATGAGGTGTTTCTACAACAAAGCTTCATCAGAACAAAGTTGGTTATGGCACAAGAAGCTCTCGTACTTGAATTTCAGGACAATAAACTCACTGGTAAAGAGGGAGTTGGTGAGAGGTTTACTACAGATGGAATTCTGTAAATAAAGACTCTGTGAAGCATGTGAAAAAAGGGAAGTCAAATAAAGCATCACATAGAAGCAAGGACATGACAAGCATAACCGAACATCTTCAGTTATTTCACATGGATATATTTGGTCCAATGAATGTGTTGTCACTATCAAGGAAGAGATTTGATTTAGTGATAGTCGATGATTACTCAAAGTACACATGGGTTTTGTTCTTACAATCAAAGGATGAAGCACAATAGATGATTATTGATCACATAAAGAATATTGAGATGGAAGCAAAGATACCACTCAGAAAGATTATATCAAATAATGGAACATAATTCAAGAATGCATTTCTTAATAAATTCTACACAAAAAGGTATTTTGAGACAATATTCAGTATCAAGAACTCCACAACAAAATGGAGTAGTAGAAAGGAACAATTGTACCTTGGTTGAAGTAGCAAGGACTATGCTAAGTGAATCAAGACTTCCTACCTACTTCTAGGCTGAAGCCGTCAACACAGTGTGTTACACTCAAAATTGTACCCTGATTAACAAAGATCATGGAAAGACTCCTTATGAGATCATGGTTGACAAAAGACCAACACTGAAATACTTTCATTTTTTTAAGCTAAATACTTTGTGCTTAAAGAAGGATATGAGAATTTGGGTAAGTTTGATGCTAAAATAGAAGAAGGCATATTTTTTTGCTACTCTCTGAAATCTAAAGCATACAGGGTTTATGGATTGCTGATCAGAAGGTGATTGAAAGCCTTAATGTAACGTTCAACGACACCAAATTGGCAAGCCTGTAAAGAGAAAATGTGACGACTGAGAATTTTGCGACGTAATTAAGAGAATAAAGTATGTGTTTTATGATGTGATTATAATTATGTGACTAAGTGATGATTATTTGTCTTATCTGTATACTAGAGTTTGGGAGCGTGGATAAAAACGTTCCAATTTCAAGAGTCAGCTTAGAAGTTAAGCTGTGGTGTCGGGCCGTCAGGTAGAACGGAACCCGTCCTAATATGGAATTAAAAAATATTAAATGTGAATTATGTGTGATTGAATGAAGTGAATGAATAAATAAAGTATTTCGTCCTAAGTGACATGTTGATTGGTGAAGATAATGAGAAGCGTAATCGAAACACTGAGTGTCGGGCCGTCCGGCTGAATGTGACCCGGTACGCGTAAAAGAGGATAAAGATTAAAGAGGGATAAGTTCTATGATCAAACCGGAGTAGTTCTATGACTGTATATATGTGATTGCTTGACTGTATGCATGACTATGTGTTCTGTGTCAATTTTGTGAATTTTAAAGGAATTACGTGATTTAAATAAAGGTTTAATTAACCATCGCGCATTTCTATAAAATCATCCGAGAAAGATAAAAATATGGGATTTGTTCTGTTTTTTTCGTAATGGTCCTAGAGACTTTTTAAAAATGATGAGTGAATTTAATTGTTGATCTTTGTATTTTTAAATTGATTATATGTGAAAAATGTATTTATTAAAGCAAGTTTGCGAAATTCATATAAAATCAACCGTTCGCTCAAATTCTTTTTATGAGTAATGGATAAAAATCTAATTTCGAGACCTACGTGTTAAAATTGTCATTTTCAGTAATTCTCACCTTTCCGAGAGAGATATATTTTATATTTGAATTTTGTTGCATTTGAGTAAAAAGAGAAAGAATGTGTGAGTCAAAAAGGAATTATTAGATTACCATTTTGCCCTTGCTTTGATGGAGTATAAATCACCCCTTCCTCCCCCATTTTCTTTTTCTTTCCCGTGCACTCACTTTTTTCTCTCTTCTTTTTCTTTCCTCACTCTCTCTCGGCTCTCTCATCTCTCACATCTCTCACTTGCATGCAACCACCAAAACACACTCAAACACCAAGATATTGCTACCATTAGTTGTTATTTTCGGTATACACTTCGATTCCTACTTGCATGTAAGTAATTATAAAAGTTTTGTTGGATAATCACTATGGTGGTGTTCAAGAAAAACCATTTCTTGATGCATAACCATGAGAGTGAATTCAAGCATGTTTGGAGGTCATAAACTCGAGAAGAGATCTGTTATGGGCTCTTTCAAGTTCGACCACCACCGACCATGATCCAAAGGAGAGCCGGTGGATTTTCCATGGTGTGATCATTTGATTTTTGCTTTGCATGTTATGATTTCTTGAAGATTTGAAAAAGGGTTTTGCTTCTTTGATGAAAATCGAGTGTGTGCTTGATAAAATGATTCCATTGATTGTGTTAGGGAGTAAAAGAATGTGTACAAATGATTGTTGCTTAGAAAATCAAAAATTGAGGTTTGCATGTGGATTTTTGCTTCGGCTTTTTGTTAATTAAAAAGAGGAATTCGATTTTTGTGAATTGATTTTGATGAACACTAAGTTTATATGGCCTAAAAAGTGAATGCATGTTAGTTTTAAAGAAGATCAAGATGTCCATGCTATTGATTAGTCCTTGGGTTGTAGATCATGCTCTTGTCGAATGAAAAATGAGATAAAAAGGGGTTAATTGTTGATTAAGTGAATGCATGTTGGTTGAATGAGTAAGGTGTTGCATGATTTTGTGTTTAAGTGAATGGAATGATCTAGTTAAGAACTAAAATAAGTGGGAAATGTGATGTATTGCCTTGCATGTTAAAAATCCATTCTTGTATGTTGATTTATGGAAAAAACCCGAATGGGGTTCTTAGGAGTAAAAAGGTGAACTTAAGTGATTTAATGGCTAAGTGAGAGTTGGTTGCATGACAAAGATTAAGTAGTGTTGTGTTCAAATTTTTGATGATTAAAAGAAGTTGATTTTGGCCCTTAATGTGATTATGATTCGGATTTTTGATTAAAAAGGATAAGGTTAAAGTGAATAAATGAATCTTGTAAATTCCATAAGTTGTGCATGAATGTGTGAGACTGAAATTGAATATATGTGGATGTGTTTTGTATGTATGGTTTGACTTAAGGGATAAAAGAAAAAGGAAATT
This sequence comes from Apium graveolens, assembly GCF_009905375.1. Classification (NCBI taxonomy): domain Eukaryota; kingdom Viridiplantae; phylum Streptophyta; class Magnoliopsida; order Apiales; family Apiaceae; genus Apium; species Apium graveolens. The sequence goes on from NC_133655.1 coordinate 173,445,505, forward strand.
AAATCGTTTGTTATTAAGAGCTATAAGTAATAGTTATGGTCGTAAAAGAGTTATGTTAGTATGATTTGAGAAATAGCCAAGGTTAAGCGAGTACGCTTTGATTGCTAAGTATATAAGGATATAAAAGTTACGAGAAAGGGATATGCTATGTGCTATGTGCTTATATGTATAAGCTATATTCGTATACTCGAGTCAAAGATATAATCGAGTTATCGTATAGAGTGATCGTTCCGGGAACGAGAGTTGGGAATCTAATTAAGATTTTTGGTTATATTGTAGATTCGGAGCATGAGGGCATTCAGGCTAGGAAAGGAAAGGATTTACTAGGTGGCAGTAGTTCAACCTTCAGGAAAGCAAATCCAGGCAAGTAAATCTGATTACTTGTGTAAATGATTATAAAGAGAATGTTGTTCATACCATGTAGAGTATTGAACTGTTTAAGCATGAAACCCTTGTTTTATGAAACCCTTGTTTTATGAAACCCTGATATTGATTTGAAGTATCCTTGTTCTTGATAACCTGTTATTGATAAGCTTATTGATTTCACTCTTTGATAATCTGACCTTTCTGTTCAAGTTACCTATTATGCCATGAATTATATTGAACCTTTTGATTATCTTGGTTAACCCTGTTTAACGATATTCTGTTTCTTTGATCATCCTATTGATCCCTAAACCAATGTCAATCCTTCGAATTTAGTGCTTTGTTATCCCTGATACAAAATTCTTATGAATTGTTCCTTGCGTATCTTTGAATTACTCCCTTTGTTTCCTTAAAATCTGATTTAAGAATGAGTTTCGACTTGAAAGAGTCCGAATGATTTCAAATGCTTGGTAATGATAAAATGAATTTTTGAAAACCTACTTGTTTTTCTAACTCAAGGTTTTCCAAATGAATTCATGATGTATTGGATTGGGACGTAAGAGGCTAGTGGGACTAGTCCAGTCATGGTAAGAGGCTAGTGGGGCTAGTCCAATTTAAGGCTGAAATTATGCCGATTGGTACCTTAAAGACCGGAATGGAGGTCGATACGGGCTGGTCACCCGTATATAATGAAATGGAAAGATAAAGTGATCCAATCAAAATGGAAAGATAAAGTGATCCAATCAAGGGTTCTAAGTGATTATTTAAAAAGGGAACTGAAACTTTGTTCAGTAAATTGATTTTTTTTGAAAATGAAAATGGTTTATATTGCTTTGAAAAGAGTTGATTATGTCATTGTGGAGCTTAAAGCTCGAGAACCCTGATTCTTGAAATTGTTGATCATATGATTGATTCTATATTTTGGAATACTGTTGCTTTCCTCTATCAGAAGATCTATTTTAATCCTATAATGATTTGTGATGAATGTCGGCTTTCGTCCTGCTTTGAGCCTTGTTCCTTGAAAGCCCCATGCTATTCTTCAGAAACCTTTCCTTAACCCAAAAAGATGGAAATCTTCCACCTAGATTAATTAAAGTTGAATGCCCTAGTTTGATAAAGCATATTGTGATTTGATATTGTAGAACTGCTATTCAGTTACTTGCTGAGTTTTATACTCATTTGTTTTGTCTTAATCTAACCATGGCAGTTAAGCAAGAAGATGGCCAGGCTTAGGCGCACTGCTCGTAAGAGCGTACCTGATGGTCCCTACTGTGTTGAGGGCTTCCGGTTTCCAGAGCAGGTAGTGGTTTTTATGAGTGAGCTCGCGCCTAGAAAGAAGTGTATAAAGATATAATGGGTTATCTATCGGTTCCCAGCCGGAATCGATATTGTTTATTTAATAATATTTTGGGTTTGTAAGTTATGATTATGATTGGTAGTTGTAATCTTGTCTCATACTTTATCCTGTTGATCCTGTTAGTGGTTAATCGGGGTTTATGCATATTTAATTAATAGATTAGAGGTGTGTGAGTGCTCATTTCCTAACCCCGAGATTGAGGGCATCACAAGTTTATATCAGAGCTACAGGATCTAGTCCCTGAGACAAGTTAGGATTTACAAAGGGGTATTTTGGGAATATATCTATATCGCGAGAGAGTTCGACTCATATAGAGTTGAGTTAGACTATTAGGTATAGTCTAAGGAAAAGTGTTGATTGGTAAAGCAGAAACTAGAGTTAGGGTTTGAGTTAGCTGGAAGCTTTATTTAACCCTAACATTATTTCTTGGTTGATGTTTTGTGTTTTCTCTCAAGATCCTAGTAGTGGTAGTGACTCAGACTCAGAGATTAGTTTGACTGGTACCCCTGTGGATCCCGTTCCACCCTCTCCAGAGGAGCCTGTGTATGTTAGTTCAGACCCAGAGGAGGACCCTTCTGAGAGTAGTGAGATCCCCATGCAGATTTCACCCCTGAGGCCAGATTCAGAGACCCCTGCCCCTGAGCCAGAGTCGGAGATGCCTAAGACTGTTTCTGTCAGTGTTGGTGGCAAGTTAGCCCAGGATCGAGACTTTGTGTACTCCCGCATTCCTGAGTTGGGAGCTTTGGTGGATAGACTAGCCAGAGAGTCTAGGCAGAGTGCTTCTGTTATGGATGATGAGTGGCGAGTTCGGGTGAAGATGGTGGAGCAGGTTGCCAGGAGGAGATTGGATGAGGGACCATCCAATAGTGATACTGATGCTGAGGCCCGGAGGCTGCATAAGATCATTCGCTAGATGTTGGTTGTGTTGAGAGAGATTCTAGATGATTAGATGGGACTGTTGGTTGAGCCCGTAGATTGTCGTTGTTTTTCAACGCCGGTAGGCTTTGGGATACTTGGTCAGATGCCGGGATTCCTTTTTCATTTATCTTGTTGTATTTCAGACCAGTGTAGTAGTAGTAGTAGTAGTAGTAGTAGTAGTAGTAGTTGGAAGTTAGGGGTAGATAGGGGGATGTTTTCCAATTTTTCCTCTATTTAACCCTGTTATTTATTGTACCTTATTTCAGATGCTTAATATCCAGAATATTCTCTATGTAACCTTTGTTTAAATAATTCTATTGTCTTGATTTCCATTGTGCACCTTGATTATCTTATAAACTATTCTCAATGCCATGTTTTCGTACAACCATGTTTAAAGATCATAAAACCCTATTACGTGCCATGATAAAACAACACTGATATGAGGAATTATGTAGTAATAAGGATTGCATGTGCAAAATTGGGTAAAACTTAAAACCCACAAAAGAGATTTCCTAGAAACTATTGTTATATATATGTCATGCCATCGTATTGCTAAATAATTGCTCAATCAGGTTTGTAAGAAATGGCCAACTCACCAGACCACCAAGAAGAAGAAATTCCCACCCAAGACCCAGAAATAAACCCAGAAACCACTATGATGAGCAGACTTGCTCAGCTTTTGCAACAACCTGTGGCCCCTAAAGTTGGAAATTGTAAGCACTTTCAATCTGTTCATCCTCCAGAGTTCTTAGGTTTGCCAGACCTAATTAAAGCGCAGTCGTGGTTGAGAGAGATGGAAAAAGCCTTTGAGTTAGCAGAAGTTAAGGATGATAAGAAAGCTCAGTATGCAAGTTATTATTTGAAAGATGACGCAAGTTTCTGGTGGGAGTCTTCTAAGGTGTTGTTGGAAGGCAAAGACTTATCTTGGGAGAAGTTCACGGAGATGTTTCTGGAAAAGTATTTGCCAAGTTATATGCAAGATCAGTTGGAGATGAAATTTCTGGATCTTAGACATGAGGAAATGTCGGTAGCAGAATATGAGGTGAAGTTTTCAGAATTGTCTAGGTTTGTACCTGAGTACGTAAATACGGAAGCGAAGAAGGCTAAGAGGTTCCAACAGGGACTCAAGCCGTGGATTAGGAGTCAAATAGCAATGTTGGAGATTAAGAATTATGCTGCTTTGGTTCAGAAAGCAATGATTGTGGAAGGTGAGCGGGAAGCTGCTCGAAGAGAAAATGAAGGAAGAAAGAGGAAGTTTGAAAGCTCTGAGCAAGAGCAAGGAAGCTCAAAGTTCAGAGGGAAGTTTGGGAAGAATGGTGGAGGTCAGAACCAAAAGTTCCAGAAGTTTAGACCCGGGAATGGAGCTCAGAATAACCGTTTCCAGAAAGCTGGACAACCGGGAAAGGATAGCAGGCCCCAGATGCAAAAATGCAGGAACTGTGGAAAGAGACACCCGGGGAGGTGTAATAAGCTGGACATAACATGTTTTAAGTGCAACCAGAAGGGGCATTATTCTTCAGAATGTTCAAATGGAGTAAGGAAGCCTGATTTGGCTTGTTTCAAGTGTGGCAAAGTGGGCCATATGGCTAGAAATTGCAAGGAGCCTGTGCAGAAGGCTAATGTTCTCAGAATTGCTGGACCGCCGTCTCTCCCAGCACCATCAGCTCAACCCAGATCTAGAACCTTTAACATGACAATGAAAGATGCGGTGGAAGATGTGGACGTGGTGGCAGGTATGCTTGTTATAAACTCAGTAGAAGTAAAAGTTTTGATGGATTCTGGAGCAACTAGATCTTTTATCTCTGAAAGTATTCTTGATAAGTTAAATTGTGTTGCGTACCCTCTAAAGCCTAATTTGATTATAGAGGTAGCAAATCAAGAGAAAGTTGTTGTTAATAAGATTTGTCCTGATTGTGATGTGTCTATAGAAGGTCGGCACTTTTCATCTAACTTAATTCCTTTTAAGTTAGGAGAATTTGAGGTTATACTAGGAATGGATTGGTTGTCAAACCATGAGGCGCAAATAGAATGTAAAAGTAAGAAGGTGAAGTTAAGAACCAAGGATGGCAAGGAAGTGATATTTAAAGGAAAGAGGCAAGAGAAGAAATTTCTAACGGCTATTGAGGCAAGAAGATTAATACATCAAGGATGCGAAGTTTATTTGGCTCATGTCGTGGACGTGGAGAAAGAATCTGTAAAGATCGAGGATATTCCAGTAGTAAGAGATTTTCCGGATGTATTTCCTAATGAATTGCCTGGACTACCTCCAGACAGAGAGATCGAGTTTACGATTGACTTGGCTCCTGGTATGGAACCAGTGTCAAAAGCTCCCTATCGCATGGTGCCGGTCGAAATAAAGGAATTGGAAGCTCAGTTACAAGATTTGTTGGACAAAGGAGTGATCCGACCGAGTGTATCCCTGTGGGGTGCACCAGTGTTGTTTGTAAAGAAAAAGGATAGAAGTATGTGATGGTGCATCGATTACCGTGAGCTGAATAAGTTGACGATCAAGAATAAGTATCCCCTACCGCGAATCGATGACTTGTTTGACCAGTTGAAAGGAGCTTCGTGTTTCTCAAAGATTGATTTAAGATCTGGATATCATCAGTTAAAGATCAAAGCGGAAGATATACCCAAGACAGCGTTCCGAACGAGATACGGACACTATGAGTTTTTGGTAATGGCATTTGGCTTGACGAATGCGCCAGCTGCATTTATGGATCTTATGAATAGAGTATTCAAGCAGTATTTGGATAAGTTCGTTATTGTGTTTATCGACGATATACTGATTTACTCAAAAACGCAAGAAGATCATAAGGAGCATTTGAGGATTTCCTTGGAAATTCTGCGAAAAGAAAAGTTGTATTCGAAGTTTTCAAAGTGTGAATTTTGGCTAAAGGAAGTGCAATTTCTTGGTCATGTAGTCAATAAAGATGGAATTAAAGTGCACCCAGCCAAGATAGAAGCTGTAATGAATTGGGAAAGACCCAAGACTCCGACGGAAGTCAGAAGTTTTCTGGGATTAGCCGGATACTATAAAAGATTTGTGCAAGATTTCTCAAAGATTGTCGTTCCATTGACAAAGTTAACGAGAAAGAACGAGAAGTTTGTTTGGACAGAAAAGTGCGAGGAAAGTTTTCAAGAGTTAAAGAAGAGATTGGTAACCGCCTCAGTGTTGGTATTACCAGATGATAAAGGGGAATTTGTGATATTCAGTGATGCTTCATATAAAGGACTTGGATGCGTGTTAATGCAACACGGGAATGTAATAGTATATGCGTCAAGGCAACTCAAGCCGCACGAGCAAAAGTATCCAACGCACGATTTGGAATTGGCATCAATTGTGTTTGCCCTTAAGATTTGGAGGCATTATTTGTACGGGGAAAAGTGCGAGATTTATACGGACCATAAGAGCTTAAAGTATATCTTTACTCAGAAAGAATTGAATATGCGACAAAGAAGGTGGTTGGAATTGATCAAAGATTATGATTGTGCGATAAACTATCATCCTGGAAAGGCAAATGTGGTAGTTGATGCTTTAAGTCGAAAGGAAAGGTTGAATATGTTAACATGATCGGAAGAATTAATCAAGGACTTTGACAAGATGGAAATAGAGGTGCGGACTCCAGAATATGAAGGTGAGGCTATGTATGCAATGTTGTTTCAACCTGAAATTTTGGAAAAGATTCGATGCTATCAAGAGCAAGTGATGAATCGCGAAAAGGATAAGTTGATGGGAGAAGAAATTAAAGCTCAAAAGGATGGAAAAGGGATATACCGTGTTAACTCACGTATTTGGATACCTAATGTCGTGGAACTAAAGCACGAGATTTTGCAAGAAGCGCATAACTCGAGATTTTCAATTTACCCTGGGAGTACGAAGATGTACCAGGATTTGAAAGAAAACTATTGGTGGCCAAACATGAAAAAGGAAATTGCGGAATGGATAAGTAAATGTTTCACGTGCCAAAGAGTTAAAGCGGAACATCAAAGGCCAAGCGGATTGCTTCAGCCACTAGACATACTCGAATGGAAATGGGAACATATAACAATGGATTTCGTGGTAGGATTACCTAAAACCAAGTCAAATCACAATGTGATTTGGGTGGTAATCGATCGGTTGACAAAGTCAGCACATTTCTTGCCGATAAACGAAAGGTTTTCATTAAAGAAGTTGGTCAAATTGTATCTGGATGAAATCGTGATGCGTCATGGAGTTCCTGTATCTATCGTGTCTGATAGAGATCCAAGGTTTAATTCGAGATTTTGGTGACAATTCCATGATCATATGGGAACAAAATTGAAAATGAGTACGACATATCATCCGCAGACAGACGGACAAAGTGAAAGGATAATTCAGATGATTGAAGACATGTTGCGAACCTGTGCAATAGATTTCGAAGGAAACTGGGACGATCATTTGCCCTTAATTGAGTTTTCCTACAACAATAGTTATCACACGAGTATTGGCATGCCGCCTTATGAAGCGTTGTATGGAAGAAAGTTAGATCCCCTACTTATTGGGACGAAGTTGGTGAGCGCAAGTTAATTGGCCCAAAGCTAGTTCAGCAAATGAAAGAAAAGGTTGAAATGATACGAAAGAGATTAATTGCTGCTCAAGACCGACATGCAAAGTACACAAATCAAGAACGGAAAGATGTGCAATTCGAAACTGGAGACAAAGTCTTGTTGAAGATATCTCCTTGGAAAGGTTTAACTCGATTTGGAAAGAAAGGAAAGCTGAGTCCAAGGTACATTGGACTATTTGAAGTATTGCGTCAAGTTGGGAAAGTGGCGTAAGAATTGGCGCTACCACCGCAAATACAACATCTGCACAATGTGTTTCATGTATCTCTCCTGAAGAAGTATAATGCTGATGCGAGCCATGTGATCGAGTTGGAACCAGTGGAAATCCAACCAGATTTGTCCTATGTGGAACAACCAGTGCGAATTTTGGATCGAAAAGAAAGGACGCTTAGAAATAAAGTTGTACCTCTAGTTAGAGTGTTGTGCAGAAATCCGTTAGTCGAAGAATCGACTTGGGAATTAGAAAGCGAAATGAAAGAAAAGTATCCCCATCTATTTGCTTAGATTAGATTCTGGGGACAGAATCCTTTTAAAGAGGGTAGATTGTGACGACTGCGAATTTTGCGACGTAATTAAGAGAATAAAGTATGTGTTATGTGATGTGATTATAATCATGTGACTAAGTGATGATTATTTGTCTTATCTATATACTAGAGTTTAGGAGCGTGGATAAAAACGTTCCAATTTAAAGAGTCAGCTTAGAAGTTAAGCTGTGGTGTCGGGCCGTCAGGTAGAACGAAACTCGTCCTAATATGGAATTAAAGAATATAAAATGTGAATTATGTGTGATTGAATAAAATGAATGAATAAATAAAGTATTTTGTCCTAAGTGACGTGTTGATTGGTAAAGATAATGAAAAGCGTAATCGAAACACTGAGCGTCGGGCCGTCAGGCTGAACGTGACCCGGTACGCGTAAAAGAGGATAAAGATTAAAGAGGGATAAGTTCTACGATCAGACCTGAGTATTTCTGTGACTGTATATGTGTGATTGCTTGATTGTATGCATGACTATGTGTTCTATGTCAATTTTGTGAATTTTAAAGGAATTACGTGATTTAAATAAAGGTTTAATTAACCTTCGCGCATTTTTATAAAATGATTATTTATAAATTAATCATTTAGTTAATTATTTATAAATTATATTCATTTTAGTTAATTATTTATAAATTTAATTAATTGATTAAAAATCAATTAATCAATTAATTTTATTTATAAATAATTAAATAAATATAAAATATTTATAATTAATTCAAATAATTCCTAAAAATTATTTTTAGGTTTTCAAAATTATATTTTGGTATTTAAAAATCAATTAATATTATTTTTAATTGATTTAAATCTATTTATTTCTTATTTTATTCATAATAAATAAACCGTTCGTCCGTTTAATACGAAACGAACGCGTACAAACTCAGAAAAATATTGTGCTTCTAATAAAAATACTTTTGAGACCTAATTTCTTTTGTATTGCAATGTCATTCGATTTGTGTATCAGTTTGAGTCGGTATTTTATCGGTAAATGCTAATATTGATCTGAATTTTATTTTAAACGCCCTAGGACCTATCTTTTAATGATCTGACTTATGTGTTACATGAAATACGTAATTACGTGTTATACAAATTCCATGATTATGTGTTACATGATATGTGTGCTATTTGTTTATAGTTTAAAATGCCATGCTTAGTTATAAACGGTCGGGTAGATGTCAAGACATATAGTTACGTCGATTGAGTTTGGTTTTGTCAATTAAGATAGTCCTTTTGTTTATAGAATCGAGTAGCAAGGAGCGCAGTCAAGTGTTAGACGGAGATAGTAGCCAGCCGTTATAAGCAGAGTTATAGTAAGAAGTTATTGAGCATACCAGGCAAGTATTCTGGATTTTTCTTTTAAAATACTACAAGTATTCCCGAACTTTCTTTTAAATACTGCAAGTATACTCCCCTATTCTAAATTCAGAGTAGTTATTGTTTTATATATTCAAATATAAGAACTGTTTATAAATACTCTGATAGTATATTGAATATTAATACTCCTACATTTATTGACATTCTCGTATTCTAGCAATCATTCTGCTAGAACCAATATTTTGATTTGATAGATAGTGAATAACTATACTATCCAGATATACTCTATACAGTGAAACCTTGAATTGAGATTAGCGAATAACTAATTGTTCTAGTTACTTCGCCATCAGTTGTTGAGATAACTCCGGACCATGTGACATGGGGAGTTGAATAGATAAGGATGTCATTGATCCGACTCCTTTAATCAAAATTATTTTGTGAATTGATTCTTGGTTAGTATAAGGGGCCGAGGCACCGGTCCAGTGTGAGTTATTATACGAAAGTGTAATATCTTACTAGGCGAGTATATGCCTTCTTCATGGATATCCAATAGGTACGGTATGGCTGCGAGATATCGATACCTATATTTACGGTATGGCTGCGGGATACCGATGTTGTTTCATGACTGATCATCAGGAACGGCATAGTGCATAATTGTATTTTATTAAACAGTCGCTTAAACTTTAAAGTTTATATCAGCTGCTGATTTTACTCAAATATTGTCATTGTTGTTCACTTACAAACTCTATATTACTTGCTGAGCATCTTTTCGCTCATACTTGTTTATTAATCTAATCTTTCAGCTAAACCGGAGCAGGCTTGATTTCCAGGTTTGATTAGAGGTCAAGCGCTTGTAAATAGTTTGCTATGTTTTCCAGGGAGATAGTTTGGGACGCTTGAATAAGTCTAGAGTTTTGTAATAAAATTTGAATAATTTGTAAAACTAATTAGACTTAGGGTTTGTAATAACTTTTGGTTTCTGTTAGTGCCTGTTTCATACTATAACCTGTGATCGATCCAGTTGTATGCAAGGGGTCATATTTATTGTATTATTCCGCTGTGATTATTTTATTATATTTTAGTGGCAAGTGACCCCCAAATCTAGACCCCGGGTTTGGAGGGCGTCACAATTTCTTGATGCATAACCATGAGAGTGAATTCAAGCATGTTTGGAGGTTATAAACTCGAGAAGAGATCCGTTATGGGCTCTCTCAAGTTCGACCACCACCGGCCATGATCCAAAGGAGAGCCGGTGGATTTTCCATGGTGTGATCATTTGATTTTTGCTTTGCATGTTATGATTTCTTGAAGATTTGAAAAAGGGTTTTGCTTCTTTGATGAAAATCGAGTGTGTGCTTGATAAAATGATTCCATTGATTGTGTTAGGGAGTAAAAGAATGTGTGCAAATGATTGTTGCTTAGAAAATCAAAAATTGAGGTTTGCATGTGGATTTTTGCTTCGGCTTTTTGTTAATTAAAAAGAGGAATTCAATTTTTGTGAATTGATTTTGATGAACGCTAAGTTTATATGGCCTAAAAAGTGAATGCATGTTAGTTTTAAAGAAGATCAAGATGTGCATGCTATTGATTAGTCCTTGGGTTGTAGATCATGCTCTTGCCGAATGAAAAATGAGATAAAAAGGGGTTAATTGTTGATTAAGTGAATGCATGTTGGTTGAATGAGTAAGGTGTTGCATGATTTGGTGTTTAAGTGAATAGAATGATCTAGTTAAGAACTAAAATAAATGGGAAATGTGATGTATTGCCTTGCATGTTAAAAATCCATTCTTGTATGTTGATTTATGGAAAAACCCCGAATGGGGTTCTTAGGAGTAAAAAGGTGAACTTAAGTGATTTAATGGCTAAGTGAGAGTTGGTTGCATGACAAAGATTAAGTATTGTTGTGTTCGAATTTTTGATGATTAAACGAAGTTGATTTTGGCCCTTAATGTGTTTATGATT